>NW_023458753.1:93714-94858 GCF_013731165.1 Rhagoletis pomonella
ATTTCAGACAATGAATAAGATTTGCTAAGACAATGAATAAGATTCGCTATGGAAGCTTAAAAAATTGTTAATAAAAAGAGACTAACAAAAACCCATAGATTAGGAATTTAAAAACAAAATCGATGTATCGAGCAACATCGATGTCTGTCGCAGTGTTGCCACTATGCGTGTAATTCCTCATAACGTGAAGAATTTAAAGTGCGCTTGAGTGTTTTTTGAGGTTTTTTATTTTGAAGAATTTGTTAGAAATTTTCTCTCGATATATTTGCAGGTAACAATTGCAACCATGTTTACACAAGAGTGTTGTTAAATCGCTATGCAAAAGCGAAATACTTGTTTTCCCAAGTTTTGAATTTGAGAAAGTACTAAAATCCAAAGAACATCGCGTTTTTTCTCAAAAATAAGCACAAAATTTTTGTTGAAGGATTTACTGTACTTTTGTAACCATAAAAATTTTATTGAAGATATTCCGATTCAAATTAATAAAGATCAATGGGTCTATTATCTTTAAAATCAAATATTTTCATCCAAGCGACGTTAACTTTCTCGTTTTTGTTTTCTACTGCTGGATTTCGACTCGGCATTATATGACAAAAATGACAAAGTCAGACATTAAAAAATAAGGTAATTCTCTAGTGTAGGGTAACAACCCCTAAAAAAGGTCCGGAAAAGTCAGGAGGGGTACCAAACGACGCGTTTCGGCCCCCCTATTAACAATCTGGAGGGGCCGGGTTATTATTATTAACCATTTAAAAGTTATAAACAAAAAACTTTTGTTAAATTTCGTTGTTTTCTGTGAGCAATTACCACGTCAAAAATGCACTAAATAACCAGTTTACACTTTTAAAACACTATTAAAACGTCTCCGGTTATTATTTCATGCAAACCAAATCATTTATTCACTTTTATATATTTCGTTAATAAAACAGAGTAAACCAACTTTGCGCCTGCCAAAATTATTATAACCTCAAATCGCTGGTATTGCCACTTTATTTCACATTTCATTTGCGCTATTATACTCAGTTTACACTCTACACTTCTTCTTCTTTTTTTACTTTCACATAAATAAGATATTCTAACCAAAATATAATAGCAAATTTCGCTATACCATGGCAGCGCTACTTTTATGGTTTACAGTTATTTT
>NW_023458753.1:94958-105226 GCF_013731165.1 Rhagoletis pomonella
TCGGCTGGTGCCACTTTAGGGCGTGCTCAGGACTTCGCAACACACGAGATTGGACGAGCGACTATGTGGGCCCCTGCTGTGCTGCCCCGTCGCATCCCTCCCCCGCGACGCCGCCAACCACCACCACAAGGCAGCACGTACAGCAGGGGGCCGGCAGGCAACACAACTCTTTAACACCACACATCACAATCGGTCTCCCAAGGCACACAAAGGTGCTACAATTTAACTGTAACGGACTCCAGAGCAAGATCGAGGAGATAACTGTCTTTATGGGAAGGCATGGAATATTAATAGCTGCGGTCCAAGAGACGAAGTTGCACGGCAATTCAACTCTGTTGAATTGCGCCGGATACAACGTGCACCGTCGAGATCGCGAGCGAGATAATGGTGGAGGTGTAGCGTTCATCACGCACCACACCGTGCAGTATCGTCTCATTGAAGCAGACATCGACCGCAGGGATACCATCCTAGAATGTCAGGGTATTGCTATCTGGTCAGGCGATGTTGAGCTCGAAATATTTAACGTATACATACCCCCTGTCACCAGCTGCCCGGCAGGATATCACCCTGAAATAGGTGCGCTACTCAGAGGTGAAAACCGTTTGGTAGTTGGTGACTTTAACGGTCACCACGATCTCTGGCACTCAAGCCTGTCAAATGATCGCAGGGGAATACATCTGGCTGAGCAGATAGACGATTCGACATTCTGAACAATAAACGACGACGCACCCACCAGGATTATGGGCAGCTGCTGCAGCTCGCCAGATCTAACAATTGTCAGCGCTGGTCTGATAAACAGCGTATCATGGCGACCTATGCTGACTCTAGCATCAGACCATCTGCCCATAGTCATTTCGATTGATTAACCTGCTGACTTTGCTTCCGTGGATCACCGGACCTATATCAACTTTTCCAAAGCTGACTGGAAAGGCTTCACGGATGTTACTGAGGGCGCCTTCACTGCACTACCCATACCAACCGACGTTCATGTAGGTGAGCGTAAGTTCCGCAAGATTGTCACCGCTGCTGCAGCTCGCTTCATTCCAGCAGGATGTATTAAGGATCCACGTCCGAATTTTCCTGCCGAAGCGGCTGTTCTAGCTGATGAGCGCGACAACCTCCGTCAGGGCGATCCCGGAAATCCCCGTATTAGGGATCTCAATTCGGAGATTCGGCAACTTGTGAACGTACATAAGCGGAAGAAATGGGAAGAGCATCTGAAGACCTGCAACTTCGCCTCTGGTGTGAGCAAGCTTTGGTCAACCGTGAGGTCGTTGTCCAACCCGACGAAGCGCGACGACAGAGTCGAGATAGACTTTGGTGACCACGCTTCGTCGGACCCGGAGAGATGCGCGAGCTATTTTAGCCGGCAGTTCATTCTGCATCCTCCGGTGGATAAAGCCAAACGTCGAGTGACCAGAAGGCTGAACAAAATGCCAAAACCTAGTGCGCCTCTTGTTTTCACCAGCGGTGAGGTAAGGGTAGCCATCGGGAAGGCGAAAGCCTCCAAAGCCATTGGACCCGACGGAATATGCATGTTGATGTTGTTGGGTCCTGCGGGAGTAGCGTACCTAACGGAGGTCCTCAACCTGTCTATGGCCACTCTCGTCATTCCAGACATCTGGAAAATGGGGAGAGTGGTCCCACTGCTCAAACCGGGGAAACCAGCCAACAAAGGAGAGTCTTATCGCCCGATAACTCTCCTTTCCCCGGTAGCGAAGACACTCGAGGCCCTGCTGCTCCCATACTTCACGAACCACCTGACCCCAGCGAAGCATCAACATGGGTTCCGTAAAGTGCATAGTACAACAACAGCACTTAACGCCATAAACACTCAGATAACTCGTGGCCTAAACCGAAACCCCCCCTGTGAGAGAACCATTTTAGTAGCGTTGGACCTGTCCAAGGCCTTCGACACTGTCAGTCATTCAACGCTACTAGAAGATATAGAGGCCTCCTCACTCCCACAGGGACTCAAACGGTGGTCGGCGAATTACCTGAGTGGTCGACACTCGTCAGTAATCTTCAGAGACAAAACCAGCAAGCCACGTAAAATTAAACAGGGGGTACCAGAGGGTGGTGTCCTGTCCCCGCTACTGTTTAATTATTACATATCAAAGCTTCCTCAGCCACCAGAGGGTGTTAATATAGTCTCATATGCTAACGATTGTTCGATCATGGCGTCTGGGAATGGAATTGATGACTTGTGCTCAAAAGTAAACGGTTACCTCTCCGAACTTTCTCGCTTCTTCACTGCAAGGAGCCTTGCCCTATCCCCAGCGAAATCCTAGGCAACCCTTTTCACCACCTGGACGAAGGAGGTCAGACTGCCACTGGGTATTCATGCGATGACGTAACAATACCGACGGTGAATAACCCGAAAATCCTCGGAGTTACCTTCGACAGTCTGCTCTCCTTCTCGGCACATACAACCGCAATTGTCAACAAAGTACAGAGCCGCAACAATGTCCTCAAGTCGCTGGCCGGCAGCACTTGGTGCAAAGATAAAGAAACGTTGTTGGCAACATACAAGGCAATTGGCCGGCCGGTTCTGAACTACGCAGCGCCCGTATGGTCACCGGGGACTAGCAGGACGCAGTGGATGAAGCTGCAGACCTGCCAAAACATGGCATTACGAACCGCGACAGGATGCCTCCTGATGACGCCTCTACCTCACCTTCACGACGAAGCCCAGATGCTCCCGGTAAAGGAGCATAACTTAATGCTTTGCAAGCAGTTCCTCGCTGGGAGCTCGTGGCCATCCCAACGGGCAACTGCTCGCGGAAGAGCCCACGGCACGTCAGGAGGCATCTTTACGAACTGACAGACGAAGTCCAGAGGTATATTAAACAACCTCTGGACCCGACAACCTACCGACAGGCCCTGAACGGCATTCACAGGGAATTAGTCTCAAGTTATGTAGACTCCCGCCCTGTGAATGCCGTTCTAGGCACACAACCACCGGACGTGGACGGGACAGAACTTTGTCTGCCTCGGGAGACCCGCACAACAATAGCCCAACTTCGCTCTGGCCATTGCAGCAGGCTCAACAGCTACCTGAGTAGAATCAACGAGGATGTGCCCAACCAATGCCCGGCATGTGGAGAGTCGCCACATGACTCCCGGCACCTCTTCACATGCCCTGAGAATCCCACTCAGCTAACGCCCCTGTCCCTATGGACAGCCCCTGTGGAAGTCGCACACTTCCTGGGCCTCCCCTTAGCTGAAATAGACGACAACGATGATGGATGAACCGTCCCGAACGGGGCTTAGTAGCCGCTACAACAACAACAACAACAGTGGAACGTGAGTTTTCAAGTGGTTTTCAGCGAAAACTTGTTTTCGTTTGATAGATTTTACATTGACGAAAACACAAGTTTTAGGTCGAAAACCAGTTTTAGGAACGAAAACATGTTTTTGATGTCGGTCAGAACATGGTATAAAGATCAATTCCTGCAGTCGCTATTCGGCAGGCAATGGCAAATTACCGAATGTAATTCTGACATGATTGAAATTGCTGCCACATATTTTGTTGGCAAACATATGCTCTCTCGCTTATCATTGTCAATGTGCTATGCTCTTGATTCCATTTTTCTAAAGTTGCTTGCGAAACTTACAATTTCTATAAACTTAACTTCCATTTTTGCTTAAGATTTACAGATTTTGTGTCTTCAAATTAAAAAAAAAAACACCAAAAAAAACGCAACAAGCACCAAACTCATAAATTTTCGGGTCTTGAATAATAAAAAGAACTAAATTTAGTGCGAAAAGCACCAACTTGGCAACAGTGGAAATACACCACACAAGCGGCTTGTCAAACATTTTTCAAACCTACTTTTCCTATTACGCCACACACAATGCAAACATGACTCGTTCAAGCAAAGCATTTTAGTTTTCTTCCAGTTCACAATATAAAAGGGTTTGGTTTTCTTCGATTTTTCTCTCTTGCGTCATCATTCGGTAAAATTCCGTTGCGAATGAGGCGATTTTATTATACACAACGTAAGCGGTTTGATCAAATGTCAACATGGCGGCCATAAAACAAAAATTTTGATTTTTGTTCACATTTACCTCAAACGGTGTTTCAAACCTTCAAACACCCCATACAAAACATAAATAGCTTTAGGGCACTGTCACACGGTCAGTATTTATTGACGTGATCCAAGTATCGCGATATTTATTGACGGTGTAGCATGCAGTATTAATGGATCGTGATCCATATCGCAAAATTTCTAAAAATTTTAAAATCTGAATGCGGATCGCAATACCGTCAATAAATATTGAACGTGTAGCACTTTCAAAACGCGATCCATACATTTCGTCAGTACATCTTTTACTCTCATAATGAGAACATCGGCTCTGCCTTCGCTCTCGGAGCTTAAAATCTTTCAAAACAAATTGAACAAATTTTAATAAACATTGGAAATTTTAAAATAATTGTGGAATGAATTATCTGTAAATTATACGTACAAAATAAAAATATTTTCTTGCGTCATAATAAGCGTTCAGCACAAAAATTATGCAAATACTGATGCGATAAATATTGAAAATGTAGCATCCGTGCGCGATCCATCAATATGGATCGCGATCGAAATAGGGTGTTCGCACGAGGCGATTTTGCGTTCAACTTTTGCTTTCAAATCACGCAGGGTTGCACGAAAAAAAAGTTGAATGGCTAAATGTTGGCTGGCGACCAACTGTGTTGAAAGCGATTAGTTGAAAGGCCGTTCAACCAAAAGTAGAATGCAAAGTTGAACAATGTAAACGTCTTTTTATGGCGAATATTTTGATATTTTTTTATATTTTGAAATTTTTAGCCATTCAATTTTTTTTCGTGCAACCCTGCGTGAGTTGAACGCAAAAGTTGCTTGAAAAATCGCTGCGTGTGAAAGCCCTATAAGGAAAGCTATTGGATTTTTTTGCTCTTAGGGCCGGTTGCTCAAAGCCTGATTGACACTAATCACCGATTAACATCGTTATCGACGTTTTCGACGTTTTCGGCTCCATGCAAATAACATGGTGTCGGTAACGTCGATAACGCTGTTTAACCGGGGATAAGTGTCAACCAGGCTTTGAGCAACCGGCCCTTAAGCATATCTGCATTTTCTGTTATCGATATTATCTTCATTCTATCGTTACGCGTCACGGAGACAATCAAATAAATACGTCAAGCATTGCGCCTGAGTGAGTGACCGCAGAACTCCACAGGCGAACACCGATGGCCTACCAACTATCATTTTGACGAGCAATGTGATTGCAAGTTTTTGTGTGTGGGCACTTTGATGGCTTGAAATAAACATTTGCCGCATGACGCCACCAGACAACATTCTCTCAATTTCGGTGTTTAAAAACATTTAAATCTTTAAAAACGTGCTGAATAATTTCCTAAAACGTAATCATAAATAATCCAATAGGGAACAGATTTTGGTTTTGATTTAATATCAAAATTTCATCGATGTTACCACCAGCACGCTTTCTTTCAAATGACAATATGGCTGTCAAACTAACGAATTGCCTGCAATAGACGTCAAGCAATAAGCGCTGACATATATTGCAGCACATGAGAAATATGCGGTCTCTATTGGAAATAGATTTTGTGACATGGTTATCACGACATCAGTGTTTTCCTGTGGAGACAGGGCCTGAGGTTCGCACGTGTCCTGCCCGCAAACGTTCAAATAATTGCGTCAATCACCACTTTGTCTTGTGAATTCGCGGCTTTGGTTTGTTAATATGTAGTCATGGATGAGTATTTGTTGTTAATTATTATATCATTTCTGGCACAACTTTATATGTTTTATTACATTTCATAAAGCTAGTAAGCATTGATTATGAGCAATCAAACGTAAAACAATTTCTTTTTCTTGTCCGCACACTTTCTCACCACGACGACCAAAAGGCAAGTGAGCTCGTTTTTTGTCAAGCATAACGCGAGACGGTCAAATAAACAGTCATCAAAATCAAACCTCGATTTTTTTTTATTTTTTATCAAGCATAACCGATCAACGAGTCGGTGTATTGCACGTGTAGCCGACAAAAGCCGACGACACCAATACACTTAGACGTATCTACACACCTACGCGATTCTGTCGGTGCGAATCTGTTCCGACAAAAATTACAGCAATGCCGACCATAGTTTTAAATGAAGAACCACACACTTGTACGATTTTGCTGCAGCGATTTATTCGAACATTCACAGTTCTTCTTTTGGTCGGGTCGAAATCGCAGACTGCCGCGTTTTGAGAACGAAAAAAGTCAATAGAAGGATTTTACAATACTAAAACAAAATTGAGCGTAAGAAAACAAAACATAATTGATGTAGAAAAGTTAAGAATTTTATTTTTGTTGAAAAATACTTTTTGTTTGTCTACAAATTGACAGTCTTTGCTGCGATAAAATCGCACAGATGTGTGCGTACTTGCGTTTTCGAAGCAGTAACGTCTGTAGCATCAAAAACGCTGCGGATTCGTTGCGACAGAATCGCGTGTGTGGATGCCTTAAAGCGTTGATAAAGATATTTGATAATATCCGTGGCGCTTTGTACTTTCAACTCATCTGGAACTTGCAAAATCTCGGTAATGGGCTGTTTTTGCTTATGCAGCGTTTTTGCTGCATTTAAAATGCAACATTTAGCACTTTCGAACATATGTTTTCGAAGAGCGTTCATGCTATCGCATTTAGCAAATGTACATTTACGCGAGTTCGAAATCGTATGCTTTTGACAAACAGCCGTGTTCCAGTCGCTTATTCGGATCCGTATCTATTACGATAAATTCTCACGGAAAAGATAATGTGCAAAAACCCCTACTGAAAAGGAAAAAAAATTCTAAACCAAAAATTCAATACACAAACTTGAATTGCTTTAACCATAACCGAACACTTGTTTGTGTATATATTCATTTGTCGGTGCTGTCAATTATAATTTCCACACTTAATTAGGAAACAAAACAAACGGAGTTGATCACAAATTAATCCAGATTTCTATCAGCATCATATCGATGTTGTATTTGAGCAACTTTTCTTTATCCAAATAATGTAAAATAATAAATGAAATCTCAATCGGCGATCACTGAAACGCAGCTAGCGACTGTATACTCCAAAAAGCAATGTTGCCACTTTTTCTCATTAAACCATGTTCGAATCGTGGAAATTTTGGAAGATCACAGGGTTGCTTTTAGCATTTAGATTCTAAATGCAAAAATGGAGTTGCATTTAGGTGACGAATTTTGTATGGATAAATGTACATTTAGAGTAGCATTTAGAGCTAAATAAAAAGAAAGGTTGCCCAAATTCAACACCGATGTGATACTGATATAAATCTCGCTCAATTTGTGATCAACTCTATTTGTTTTTTTCCTATTTAGTTGAGGAAATTTCAATTGTCAGCACCGACAAATGAATATATACACAAACAAATTTTCGGTTATGGTTAAAACAATTCAAGTTTTTGTATTGAATTTCTTGTTTAAAATTTCTTTTTCCCTTTTCAGTAGGGTTTTTTGCACATTGTCTTCTCTGTGCGAATTGATCGTGATAGATACGGATCTGAATAAGCGACTGGAACACGGCTGTTTATCAAAAGCATACGATTTCGAACTCGTGTAAATGTACATTTGCTAAATGCCATAGCATGAACGCTCTTCTAAAAAATATGTTCGAAAGTTCTAAATGTTGCATTTTAAATGCAGCAAAAACGCTGCATAACAAATGGAGAGAACACGCATTGTTCGATCATAAGGATATTCATATTAGGTTCTTTCCCGTACGCAACGCGGGATCCCGCGGGTGGCCAAAATAGCCCAGAAATCATTCCCGTACTCAACAAAATGGGTAATAGAGAGAGAAAATTGGAACGTATTGGATCGTAAGGGTCTTCTTCTTCCTGCCCAAAGCAGCCCGGACTTCTATTCCGGGTAAAAACGGATAAAGCGTCAAAGTGCATATCAGCTGTTTTGTGTTTACATGTTGCCTGTTTCTAGTGATGTGCTGAGTCAATACTTTTAAGTGTTGATCGATATTCGATACCGATTTAAAAAGTATCCAATACTCTCGATACTTGATAGCGAAACATTTAGGCTTCGAATAAAAGCGCACATAGGCCAAAAATATGGAAAAAAACGGTTCAGGGGAGACTCGCCTATAAAAACCCGAATGTAGGAGCCGATAAAGCTTTTAATACGGATTCAAATAAAGGATGTATATATGTCGGTTCGAGGCCATAATGCAGATACACTTTTACTTGTTTGAAGCATTTTTGTTCCAGCTGTCGCTAACTGGTTACAGAATCTCCCCCCTGAAAGGCTTCTTCATCCGTAAAAGCATTTTTCTTGAACCTTGGATCATCTAAGATTAAGACTGATAAAATGATATTTCTCTGTTGCGATAAGTTCAAGTGTTTTAGCCGATATCATATAAATTAGTAATCAAAGTTTTTTCTAAACTTGAAATGCATATAATGGCGAAGGTTTAATGTAAAGAATCGGTATCGGGTACCGGAAAGGAAGTATTGGGTACCGAAATCTTTTTTAAGTATTGAGCACATCACTAGCTGTTTCACAAAATCATTTTTGCGTTCCCGTACTTCTGGATTATGTTCCATTTTTGAGAACAGACTTTTCGCTTATTCTCTAATTACCGGATCCGGTCCGGATTGTTAGGGAAAGAACCTATTGATTCTTCATTAGATCCACAAAATTATAGGAAAAAAGTTTTTGAATTAAGAGATTCTTCAGGTTCATATAAGTTTCCCAATTAAAAAAAAATTATATCTGCATTACTAATATAGCCCTTTTCTAATGCTTCAGTAGAACGTATATTTAGTAGTTTAAAAATGTGTAGGACTGACTTGAGGACCAGATTGAGCACTGATATAGTTGCAGCAATATTATATACAAACCAAGTCATAAAAAATAATGGTGATACTTAGTTTGAACCGCAAGAACAAATGTACCAATTGAATTGGAGAATGTAATTAATATTTATACCAAGTACCTGTAAAAAGTATGCAGTACACAATACTCATATCTGTAATAAAAAATTTTTAGTAATTTTTTCGGATTTTGAGGATTTTTCATTTGTTTTTGAGGAATTTAGTAATATTTTTGGGGCAACACTGGTCTGCCGATGTTTTTATGAATACGATGCATGAATGAACGACACATTTGTATTTTTGGTTCATGACGTCAAATCAAAACATCTAGGAGTTTACCCTAAATACGAAAAGTCTTAATTTGTGCAAAACTCGTAAGTTTACGAGGCTTTTATGGGAACGCCCCCTTTATGAAAAGGTGTAAATAGTTTCGTTAAGTGACTGTTTGACAGCTCAGCCTGGATTTTGTGAAGCAATTTTTGTTTCGTAGTATTTTCCATAACATCCCGCCATCTTGTCACTATCACTCTTGGCTAATATACAACTAAAAATGCCGAAAATTGGAAAAAAACCTAAGTAAATACAGTTAGTGGATGTAATTCTTTCATTTTATTCGTTTATAATTTTTTAAATTTATTTTCATTATCTTATCATACATTTTAGTATAAAAATTTCGGCCCCTCGGCAACACTGAAGTTTTTGAGGTTGTTTGCGCATCAAATTTGCCTAGTAATTTTACGAGGGGCTCGTAAAAGGAGCTCCATACAAATTTGACAGTTCTCGTAAATTTACGAGCTTTAAGAGGCCGGCCGTCTCCGCATGCTTGAAAATCTCGCTTGCGCTGTTTTTTTCTCTCGCAAGCGAATGGATGTACATAAGTTAACTGCAATCAACCAATAGTCAAACTCATGGGCGTAGCCAGGTAGGGCAGGGGGGAAGGCCCGGCCCCCCCTAACTTCCAAATTTTTTGCCTAGATATTGAAATGTATTACCACGAAATGCTTGCTTGATAATTTGATAACGCTAACAAAATAATTAGTAAATTGATTTAAAAAGTGGATATGTGGATCATCTGGTTCTGTATCAAGTTATTCAATTCAATTCAATTCAATTTATTTTTTAAAATTATTGTACAACTAAGACACTGCGGTCTTTTATATGTACATCAGCTGACATTTTAAAATCATTTTATGAACATCTTATTATAAGCATTTCATGAGAAGTAAAAAGAATAAATAAAAAATTAATAATAATAATTCTTTGCACTTATTCTTAAAGTAAAGGATATACGTTCATAAAGTGAACTTAGGATTGAAACAGAAAACAAATATACTTAATACGAATAGAAAGGGAAAGATATAGAAATAGGTTCCCGCCAGGATTATTTATAGTCAAAAGG
>NW_023458753.1:105236-109672 GCF_013731165.1 Rhagoletis pomonella
AAAGAAATCAAGTCAGTGCACGTTCAGCTAACTGGCATCTTTCGGGTTCCTCCTCATCTCCAACTGCAGCCGCCACCTTTGAATTGTTTAATCCACCAGGACGAGGGCAATTATGGCGAGTATGCCCAACATCAGCACATACGAAACACGAATTCGGTGGTCGTCTCGGTCGACGCACCATACCACATTGATACTGTAGACGTCTTATCATTAAGTTCTTCTATTATAATATCGACTGAATCGGTCTCTGGAATATCGGCTCGGCTAGCAATATATTGCATTTCAGTTACATACTGGCGTGGCGTTTCTTCCGATTTGATGCAACGTGATTTTAATTGGTTGAAGATATCTTCCAACGAAAATTTACATTGAAATTCATACAACAATGCAGCTTTTATGCGCTCATATGAGCGCACCGAAATTATGTCAATGACTCGTCTTGCATGACCACATAGCAAATGGCGAGAGGCAATCAGTTTTTCACGATCATTGCACTGAAGGATTTCAAACATATTCTCCAGCTCAGCAACCCACTTCTTAATATCCTGTGACTCAGACCCCTCAAATTTATTGATCAATGCTGTCAGCAAACTTCAACCAAACTTGCGACTGCTGACTTGACCAACTCAGGTAGCTCACGTTTCTTCCTAGCAACTGTCAGCATACGGTCAAGATACTCTTCCTCTTCAATCATTCTCTCACGTTCACGTCGATCGCCATCTTCTGGTTAGTTTGATCGTGATCCATATAGCAAAATTTTTAAAATTTTGGAAATCTGGATTGCGGATAAAAATACCGTCAATAAATTTTGAACGTGTAGCACTTTCAAAACGCGATCCAAACATTTCATCAGTACATCTTGTACTCTCATAATGCGTACATCGAAAACGTATTCGCTGTGCCTTCGCTATCGGTGCTTAAAACCTTTCAAAACAAATTGAAAAAATTTTAATACATTGACAATTTTAAAATAATTGTAGAACGCATCTGTAAATTATTCATACGAAATAAAAATATTTTCTTGCGTCATAATAAGCGTTCAGCACATAAATTATGCAAATACTGACGCGATAAATATTGAACATGTAGCATTCGTGCGCGATCCATCAATCCATCAATATGGATCGCGATCCAAATATTGTGATAATTACTGACCGAGTAACATACCTTCGTATACATCATTGATATAACACTTGGGGTGTTCACAGTTCGTTCCAAATTGTGTCTGAAAATGTAGACGTCTACATTTTGAGACACCTTTAGCATCAAACTGTGAGCACCCCTTTCTAGCAGTCGTCGCAAAATCGTCTCAAAACTTTGCTGGTGTTGCCAGACATTTCTTCCTTGCGTGCATTTTTTATATGTCGCCTTTCGATTTTGTATCTGAAAAACTGTAATTATTTAACTTAATTACCAATTCGTAATATTTGTTATTTCTTTTCCTTGATTTGTTTCTTTTCATCAGAAATTGCGCTCAAATTAAATGCAAATACAGAAAACGTGCCCAATAAATAAAAAAAATGTGATTAGTATTGCTATAATGCAACCCTGCTGCGAGGTTGCAAAATGTAGACGCGTAAAAAACATACCTTTGAGTGTGACAAAATGTAGACGGCGTCGCTTTCCAATTTTGTATGGGAAACAACAACACCACAGATTTTACGGTTAGAAAACGTCTTAAAATGTAGACGTCTACATTTTGAGACACTATTTGGAACGAACTGTGAACACCCCAACTATGTTTCCGTTTGATGTACAACATATTACGCTAACTACAATTATTCACTACAATATTAAACTCTTATAATGCAGCGTTTTTGCTGCATTTAAATGCAACATTTAGCACTTTCGAACATATGTTTTCAAAGAGCGTTCATGCTATCGCATTTAGCAAATGTACATTTACGCGAGATCGAAATCGTATGCTTTTGAAAAACAGCCGTGTTCCAGTCGCTTATTCAGATCCGTATCTATTACGATAAATTCTCACGCAGAAGATAATGTGCAAAAACCCTACTGAAAAGGAAAAAATAAATTTTAAACCAAAACTTCAATTCAAAAATTTGAATTGTTTTAACCATGACCGACCATTTGTTTATGTATATATTCATTTGTCGGTGCTGTCAATTAAAATTTCCTCACTTAATTAGGAAACAAAACAAACAGAATTGATGACAAATTGATCCAGATTTCTATCAGCAGCACATCGATATTAAATTTTCTTAACTTTTCTTTATCCAAATAATGTAAAATAATAAATGAAATCTCGATCGGCGATCACTGAAACGCAGATAGCCACTGTATACTCGAAAATGCAATGTTGCCACTTTTTCTCATTAAACCATGTTCGAATCATGGAAATTTTGGAAAATCACAGGGTTGCTTTTAGCATTTAGATTCTTAATGCAAAATTGGAGTTACATTTAGTTGCATTTAGGTGACGAATTTCGTATGGATAAATGTACATTTAGAGTAGCATTTAGAGCTATAATTATGTATGTTGGACTATAAGAATATTAGTCTGCAAAAAGGGTTTATAATATGTTTAAATGTTTTATAAGGCACCTTGAGTTGAACCCTTGGTCTGACACTGACTGAGCATTTCATAAGAAATGTCATACGAAACTGAAATATTTTATGAAATGAAATGTCAATTGGATAACAATTTCAGGTCTTTGTATTATTTTTTCGGCATTTTTTTTAAAGTAATTTTATGAACATTTGTGGCTGATACATCCAAAGCCTTATAAACCTCCTCTAGAATATATGTATGTTCTTTATTAAGAACATTATAAACCCCTTATAAGAGCTTAATCTACGAGTAGAGTTTTACAAAACCTCTTTAAAACCGATTGCTCTTCACACATCGACAAGAAATATGTAACGGAAAGAATAGCTCATATATGTATGAAAAATTACGCAGGTCTCACCTTTAAGATATCGCTGAATTTTTTCTCATCCCCCTTCGCGAAATCCTGGCTACGCCACTGCATAAGCATATTAGTTAACTAATGACTATGAAAATGGCCCTAACTTTGTTTAAATTATATTTTAGCTCTCATTCGAGCTGACGACGTCGCTTCGACAGCTGACTATGAATACATGCACTTATATGAAAGTTTCCACATAACCAAAGTTGGGCAACGCCAACGCCAACACAACGCAGAAAGATGGCCAACTCTCAACTTTCCGCGCGCGTCGCACGTCAGCTGTTCCAAATAATTAAAATTATGAGATTTAATTTTCTTTTTAATCAAATTAGGGCAAGAAATATAGTTTTTAATTCAATTATTGATTTGAATATTTGATTTGTCTGCCGCTAGTATGTTAATTTAGTGACCAAAGTATTTTCTAAGCGTTCATTGTAGCAAGTACGGGCGTTATGCAGGGTCTTTGCTGAATTTAAAATGCGACATTTAGCACTTTCGAAATAAGTTTTCGAAGAGCGTTCATGCTATCGCATTTAGCAAATGTACATTTACACGAGTTCGAAATCGTAGGAAACGAAACCAACAGAGTTGATCACCAATTCATCCAGATTCCTATCAGCATCACATCGATGTTGATTTTGCGTAACTTTTCTTTATCCAAATAATGTAATGTAATTAATGAAATCTCGATCCGCGAACACTGAAACGCAGCTAGCAACTGTATACGCGAAAAAGCAATGTTGCCACTTTTTCTCATTAAACCATGTTCGAATAGTGGAAATTTTTGAAGATCACAGGGTTGCTTTTAGCATTTAGATTCTTAATGCAGAAATGGAGTTTCTGAATGTCCGGGTAGGGCACATCTGTCGGTAAACGTCCGTTTAAGTTTATCGGAGGATGGCCTTCCGTTTAGCTGCTAATCAGAACCAAAAGTGACAGCTGACTGGAGTGAAGTTAAACACATGTGGTTTTGTGTGCATTTCTAAAAATATTGTTTTGTGTGATTTTTCAAAATAATGGAACGACTTGAGTATAGTTCTAACATATCTGGGCTCCCTAGGCGGCGTTTCATAGAACCTCGAACGTATGGGCGGAAAATAAATTTTTTTTTCGCAGATTTCGCCTGTCCAAAAAATGTTTTTTTTCATTTTGGGTGAAATAAAAAAAAATCGAAATCGTACTGAAAGGTCTGTAAAAATATATATGATAAAGCTTAATTCTTATTATTAATTTAATACATTTTGCAGAAACTACGCCCTAAGCCCTGCGGAAATTCTATTTCTGGCATTGCGCTTCTACGGATCTGGGGGCTTCTTAGTAACCGTTGGCGATTTCTATGGAATCAGTACGGCCACTGCAAGCCGTATAGTTAAAAAAAAGTGTCATATGCTATTGCGCGACTTTCCAAGGAGTTAATTAAAATGCCTAATAGCAGAAATGAAATTGAAAATGCAAATCGTGCATTTTATGGAATAGCAAAATTTCCGAAAGTTGTCGGATGTATCG
>NW_023458753.1:109682-113159 GCF_013731165.1 Rhagoletis pomonella
AAATAGGCTCCCCTAGCAAGGCACTGTGTTTGGGTGCGTGTAAGTGTGCAACCTTTCGTAAGGGAGTGTCAAAACTCGAATGCCACTACCCACCCGACTAAGAAACGTATGTTAGCGGATGTTACGAGTTTTACGATAGTTTCTCTTACCCTCAAGCTCCGCCTCACCTAAGTGTCTCGAATTTCAAACGGAAGTTTTTATTTTTGCTTTTCTATCCGCTGAAGGCATCGAGAATGTATTTGTTTTATAATTTTTCACTAACCTTTTTCGGACAAAACATTCAAAAAAATATATAGAAGGAGGCATCCCTTTAATAAAAATTTTTTAAGAATATTTCAAAACATTAAAAGTAAATTAGGGTAATTTGAACATAAGTACTAAACGCTAACCAATTAATCAAATTTAATAATTTAAGAAACCATGTAATAATTCAGAGTAAGTATTAAAACTCCTTTGCAGGATAAATATATTAAACTAAAAAAATAACTATCCTTATCAAATAGCACAATTCAAAAATCCCGTAGGATCAGGCGGAGTTTGCAAAATCTATGAATATCAAGAAAAGAACAACGGATGGAAAGTGATGTTCAACAACAAGAAATTTTTAAACAAAAAATACCAGCGACTTAAATGCTCATAAAAAAATTTAGGAACACCGTTAATTTCTTCATGACACGATGAGCGCAACTAAACCAAATTAGTATGGGACCACCCTTGAAGTATCGCCTTCCTATAAAAAAAGAATAATCGAAAACGGTTCACGTGGTCCAAAGTTACCCGGTAATATACTTTACAAGAATTGTGTGATGGAAACTAACACATTCTCATTTATCTTACTAACACATTTGCAAATTGTGCGTTGGTTAAAAGGATACCATAAGTTGGAGGAAGACGGAAGATCACATGTACACAAATGTTTACATCAGATTTTTCACACTCCCCTTTAGAATTTCATAGAAACTTGTAGGTAGCCAGTGACAGAAACCTCTATAGTCTTGCCACTCAAATGATTTGTCAAATGATAGTCACTGTTCTTGCAGGTTATGTACATAAAATAAAATAAAATTGATAAACATCCTCCTTTTTGAAGTCAGTTAATAATAAGTTTTAATTGTGTATTCATATTAAAATTCTTAACTAATGTACATTTATTATTTTAATTACTATAACATTTACCTAAATCACATCTAAATACGTTTATATAAACCTAATTTTGGTTTTGAAACACGAGAAAATTGAACTAATGTAATCTTTTATTATGTTAAATATGGAAATAAACGGGAATGGAACAGCTGTAATTATCGTAAACTAGTCATTTTAATGTTTGTTTACAGGTCTTCTCTCGATGCATTCCCGATGAGTGAATCGAAACAACCTTCTAAAGCTGAAATTAGTCAAGAACGTAAACCTACCGGTACGTAAACCCGAGTCAGCTGACACGATCTGTCTTACCAAAGCGCCATGTAAATGAAAACTCAACACCGCAGAAATCTGCGGAATTTAGATTTGTCCGTGTCAGCTGATTTCTCTTTCTTTAGATGGTTGCCACTTCGTCAGTTTTACAGATGGTAAAAAAGATATAAGTTCCTATTCAAAATATGTTCAAAATATTTGAAATTTACTATTGAATAAAGTTTTTGTTGAAAACTAAGTAGTTTATATTTAGCTAAAATCTATTATAGCACGATAAATTGTAGTTGAAAGGGTAAGTTTATGAAAAGGCATTGATGAGTGGCAACAGTGTAGTAAGCAACACTGAGGGCTCCAGTAATCGACACAATTCTGCGTATCCAGACTGCGTTTAAGTATACGTTCTGCGTTCTCGACTAATTTCAGCTTAACGCTTTCGTTACTTTCTCAATAATCGAGTGGATCGAAAACATTGCCGTTTTCATTAATTTCTCGATAGCGAAACGGATGGAAATAACTTCCGCCTGAGATACGTTTCTACTATCGAAAAACCTTTTGAAAACGCATGTCGTGAACGAGAGTTCTGCTGCCACAAACTGAGCGACAGGTAATACTTTTACGATACTTTTTCGTAACCCGTTCTCAATAGTTTTGTACGCGAAAGTGTTGCTAAAATTTCTAAAACGGATGCATTCTCGTGTACGTTGGTCGGGTGGGTAGTGAGCAAACTTTTTATTATTGAATCATGGGGTCGAAGCACATTAGCGCACCGGTATTAACTAATCCTCGATTGTATTTGTCTATCAACAATGAAAAAACTCCGCAAAGTGTGAATACCTATGTACATCGATAACAGTGTAGATCGGTTTCCAGACTCTCCATATAAGGTTTGTTCGTCGAGCAAAAAATTTGTACGAATTTGTACGAATTATCACGATTTTTGCCCAAATCGCGTTCGTGCAGACCAAAAAATTATCCAACACTCAAAAATTGTGAGAGCAAAGTGACAGTTCTCTTGGAGAGAAGTTGCAAATTCTTGCTGGAAAAAATTTTGCCAGCAAGAATTTGCAAACACGAAAAACATGTGGTTGTGGCGCATGGTTGCATTTTTGTCTACAATAATTTGAATAAATTAGTTCGTTAAATTTAAAAATTTATAAACACGAGCGATTTTTTTATGAAAAAAGGAAGTAAATAATTGTTGAAATAATTAATTTAGTTAATTCCAATGATTTGAAGTTAATTCGGCTGAAAAAAATGGTATTCGCAATCGGAATGCAATTGCAACCAGAGTCGATTTAAGAAACCCGACAGCTAGTACGATGAAGAAATTGAAATGTATGTCAAAGAAAGTCAGAACAACAAGAAATATACATGTATATCCTGTTTTTGGCCATCCGAAAGAATTTTAAAAATTCTATAAAAATTTTTTATGTTTGAAATGCAACCGTGGACGCCAGCTGGCAGCGAAACTTGCAAATTCCTGCAAATTTGCGTTCGTGCAGAAATTTGCAAGTTTCTCAACATGAGAGAGAATTTGAGAGCATTTTTTCTTACTCTCTGATATTTTGAGTGTTGGATAATTCTTGCTGGATTTTCGACGAACAAACCTATAAACAGAAACATACATAAGTGAGGACAACCAAATAATTGTATAAACATTTCGAATACGGGAAAGTGGTAAACCATGGAGTCCAATGCTCATGCCATCTATAAAATTGTAGCATTTTATAAAGTATGCTAACATGTAAACCGAATTTCAATTCGTTCAGGTAAAATAAAACCTACATATTTATTAAGGCGCGAAATCATAGACGTTTAAAATAATTTTACAGATAGACAACCAGTTGGCAACGTTAACGATTCAACCGACCGAAGTACGCAATAGGAACGCGGATAATGTAAGTAGGTATGCGGATGTGTTGTCGCCTAATAATGGTGACGGCGGCAATTGTGCCTGAAGTGCTGGTGGCTCCTCCACAAAATTGCCTATCACAAACTAAAGACTAGTGAACTTATTACCAAACTGCTCTCGACATGATGCCACTACATTCATGATCCCAGGCC
>NW_023458753.1:113259-114637 GCF_013731165.1 Rhagoletis pomonella
CATTAAATGTTAGGACATTTCGGTACAACGGTGTATACGGTGTGTTTAGATGTGCCAAGGGATTCATTGTGCGGTATGATTTTCGTATCGCTTTGGATTGAAACAAATATATTTTTATATATTTAATTTTTTCAATCTCATAGCTATGTGAATTTAAAATAATTAAAGAGTGCCTGCAGCACCTTTGCCGACAGAACTACGATGATGCTTTTAAATCGTTACTCCTAGCAAACACTGTAACATACGTTTGGAAGCGAGCTGCACGGGAGTGTGGTGGTAAATGGCGACATCGGAAATCGGGACAATTTATAACTGAATGTGTGAATAAAGGTCCACATAAAACTTTGACGTTGCGTTGGCGTTGGCGTCGCTTCAACAGCTGACTATGAATGCATGAATTCAAATGCAACCGTCCACATAGCCAAAATTCGGCAACGCTCACGCCAACACAAAGCAAAAAGATGGCCAACTCTCATCTTTTCGCGTGCGTTTCTCGTCAGCTGTTGCAAATAAATAAAATTGTGTGAAATATTTTCCCTTTTTATTCAAGTGCGGGCAAGAAATATCGTTTTTAATGCAATTATTGATATGAAATATTAATTTATCTGTCGTTAGTATGTTAATTTTGTGGGCCAAGCATTCGCTTCCATGCGTTCATTGTAGCAAGCATACTTTTAACGTGCGTTCTGTCAAACCAACGCCAACGCCAAAGCCAAAGCGAAAGTTCTATGTGGACCGGCCTTAAGGGTATCATGGACTCCTATCTAAACAAACAAAACATACCCAAAGCAACACACAATACGGTAAGATTAATGCTTGAAAAAATATCAAAATATGTATATACATACATACCTTAATATTCATATAGATTCGTAAGTTATATTGATTTATTTCTCCTTTTAGAAAACCGTAGACATTTGGTTGCGGATACCAAAAAATCTTTGTTCTATCTATACGGTGATTTGGATGGCAGCCATCGCTATAGCGTGACCTCAGCGCATTCGATATAGCAATAGTTGGATAGTGCTTTTCGAACAAGTCGTGCTTTTTAATGCACGTACTCCGTTTTCCTGTCACCAAATGTTCTTTCGTGCCCTAAAATTGTTGTTCATAGTTATTATCAAACCGAGGAAACAAGAAACTGTATTCGTTTTTAATTTAATTAAATATTAGTGGAACTAGAATGGTGGCAAAAATTTAAAATGCATTTCTATAAAGAAATACCTGTATTTTCATTAAATCTTGATTTGCTTGATATTTTGTAAAAAGATTCTATAAAAGACATTTATTGAAACACAGTTGGTAAACGTTCAATATATTATTTATATATTATTTATAAATTTTTTATTAATATGTTAATAAATTCATATATACAGTG
>NW_023458753.1:114737-115838 GCF_013731165.1 Rhagoletis pomonella
ATTTATAAATTTTTTATTAATATGTTAATAAATTCATATATACAGTGGCGCTCACGTAAATAGCATACGTTTATTTATTACAATATTCACAATGTTTTACGTGAGACATTTGTTTCGTTTATTTTTATAAAAACATAGTAGATTATATGTTATTAACCATATACATAAGTCAAAGTTTTGAACTTTGTGCACAATTCACGAAAATTCAACAAATTACAAAAAAATGTTATGAACATTTCCAAATTTTTCCGAATTTTTAGAAACCTATTGGGCATGCAGTTTTGTAGCCCATTAAATTTTAGTATATACAGTGGCGCTCACGTAAATAGCACACTTTTATTTATTACAATATTCACAATGTTTTACGGGACACATTTGTTTCGTTTATTTTTCATAAAAATATAGTAGATTACATATTATTAACCACATACATAAGTCAAAGTTTTGAACTTTGTGCACAATTCACGAAAATTAAACAAATTTAAAAAAAAAAAATTATCAAAATTTTCTTATTTTTTCCGAATCTTTAGATGGGCAGTTTTGTAGCCCATTCAATTTTAGTATAATAATGTGCAGGCTTGAGAATTCTGAAAAATCCCGTTGATTTTTGATATTTTTTTGTCGCCATTTTATCGATTTCCTATTACCAGTCGCTGTAAAACGTACGCCGAAGGCAACTCGCCTGGATGAGTCGTTTTCTTATTACCTAAATGAGTCGTTTTTTTATCACTTCAGGCGATATTTGGAATATTTTTATAATTTTTAACACTTCATTAATTTTTTTGGTTACAAAATTGGAACTTAGAAACGGAATTAATTCTTTCTTTCGCTATAGGTCTTCCTATTTTTCCAATCCTGTCTTTGGTAGAAACTAGGCATGTTGCTAATGTGGAACTTTAGACATCCGCGGATGCGAATGCGGATGTCAAGTATTTTTAAGAAATAATTTAGGTGAGTGATCACGTTTGCATGATTACTGGAGTGAGTTGGAATACAAAAAAATAAGAACGCAACCACTTCTTTTAAATTCATACACGTTTGCTTTAATAACGCGCTTCAATTTACAAATTCGAGGTATTTCAAAAAGGGGAATATCTTGCG
>NW_023458753.1:115938-119796 GCF_013731165.1 Rhagoletis pomonella
ACAGAGTCGAGATAGACTTTGGTGACCACGCTTCGTCGGACTCGGAGAGATGCGCGAGCTATTTTAGCCGGCAGTTCATTCTGCATCCTCCGGTGGATAAAGCCAAACGTCGAGTGACCAGAAGGCTGCACAAAATGCCAAAACCTAGTGCGCCTCTTGTTTTCACCAGCGGTGAGGTAAGGGTAGGCATCGGGAAGGCGAAAGCCTCCAAAGCCATTGGACCCGACGGAATATGCATGTTGATGCTGAAAAATTTGGGTCCTGCGGGAGTAGCGTACCTAACGGAGGTCCTCAACCTGTCTATGGCCACTCTCGTCATTCCAGACATCTGGTAAATGGGGAGAGTGGTCCCACTGCTCAAACCGGGGAAACCAGCCAACAAAGGAGAGTCTTATCGCCCGATAACTTTCCTTTCCCCGGTAGCGAAGACACTCGAGGCCCTGCTGCTCCCGTACTTCACGAACCACCTGACCCCAGCGAAGCATCAACATGGGTTCCGTAAAGTGCATAGTACAACAACAGCGCTTAACGCCATAAACACTCAGATAACTCGTGGCCTAAACCGAAACCGCCCCTGTGAGAGAACTATTCTAGTAGCGTTGGACCTGTCCAAGGCGTTCGACACTGTCAGTCATTCAACGCTACTAGAAGATATAGTGAGGAGGCCACTCCCACAGGGACTCAAACGGTGGTCGGCGAATTACCTGAGTGGTCGACACTCGTCAGTATCCTTCAGAGACAAAACCAGCAAGCCACGTAAAATTAAACAGGGGGTACCACAGGGTGGTGTCCTGTCCTCGCTACTGTTTAATTATTACATATCAAAGCTTCCTCAGCCACCAGAGGGTGTTAATATAGTCTCGTATGCTGACGATTGTTCGATCATGGCGTCTGGGAATGGAATTGATAACTCGTGCTCAAAAGTAAACGGCTACCTCTCCGAACTTTCTCGCTTCTTTACTGCAAGGAGCCTTGCCCTATCCCCTGCGAAATCCTCGGCAACCCTTTTCACCACCTGGACGAAGGAGGTCAGACTGTCACTGGGTATTTACGTCGATGACGTAACAATACCGACGGTGAATAACCCGAAAATCCTCGGAGTTTCCTTCGACAGTCTGCTCTCCTTCTCGGCGCATACAACCGCAATTGTCAACAAAGTACAGATAAAGAAACGTTGTTGGCAACATACAAGGCAATTGGCCGGCCGGTTCTGAACTACGCAGCGCCCGTGTGGTCGCCGGGGACTAGCAGGACGCAGTGGATGAAACTGCAGACCTGCCAAAACACGGCATTACGAACTGCGACAGGATGCCTCCTGATGACGCATTAACACCACCTTCACGACGAGGCCCAGATGCTCCCAGTAAAGGAGCATAAGATAATGCTCTGCAAGCAGTTCCTCGCTGGGAGCCACAGACGTGGCCATCCCAGCGGGCAACTGCTCGCGGAAGAGCCCTCGCCACGGCACGTCAGGAGGCATCTTTACGAACTGACAGACGAAGTCCAGAGGTATATTAAACAACCTCTGGACCCGTCAACCTACCGACAGGCCCTGAACGGCATTCACAGGGAATCAGTCTCAAGCTATGTAGACTCCCGCCATGTGAATGCCGTTCTAGGCACACAACCACCGGACGTGGACGGGACAGACGGGAGACCCGCACTACAATATCCCAACTTCGCTCTGGCTATTGCAGCAGGCTCAACAGCTACTTGAGCAGAATCAACGAGGATGTGCTTAACCAATGCCCGGCATGTTGAGAGTCGCCACATGACTCCCGGCACCTCTTAACATGCCCTGAGAATCCCACTCAGCTAACGCCCCTGTCCCTATGGACAGCCCGTCTGGGAGTAGCACACTTCCTGGGCCTCCCCCTAGCTGAAATAGACGACAACGTTGATGGATGAACCGCCCCGAACGGGGCTTAGTAGCCGCTGCAAAAACAACAACAGCCCACCAAACAATTTTTGTTGCCGGCAATGAGAAAACGTATCGCCCTAGGAAAAACATTGTATTGCCGATAATATCGCCATTTTATCGATTTCCTATTACCAGTCGCTGTAAAACGTACGCCGAAGGCAACTCGCCTGGACGAGTCGTTTTCTTATTACCTGAATGAGTCGTTTTTTTATCACTTCAGGCGATATTTGGAATATTTTTATAATTTTTAATACTTCATTAATTTTTTTGGTTACAAAATTGGAACTTAGAAACGGAATTAATTCTTTCTTTCGCTATAGGTCTTCCTATTTTTCCAATCCTTTCTTTGGTATAAACTAGGGATGTTGCAAACGTGGAATTTTAGACATCCGCGGATGCGAATGCGGATGTCAAGTATTTTTAAGAAATAATTTAGGTGAGTGATCACGTTTGCATGATTACTGGAGTGAGTTGGAATACAAAAAAATAAGAACGCAACAACTTCTTTTAAATTCATACACGTTTGCTTTAATAACGTTCTTCAATTTACAAATTCGAGGTATTTCAAAAAGGGGAATATCTTGCGAAGCGGCAGTCTGGCTGGTAGCAAGTCAAAAATAAAAGTGAGTGGCTGCCTATTACATACCTACTAGGCAACCTATTGAAAGTATTCAAGATTCACAATAGTTCTTTTGAGTTTAGTAGTATAAGATTAACAATAATAGGGAGGTGCCAGACCTACCGCGCTTCATCCATTACAGTATTTAAAAAAAAAGAAAAACATTTAAATCTAAGCTTCACTGACGTCCATGTCCTAGACAGTGAGTCAATTAGGTGATTTAGGTAAATAAAATGTGGAAAGGTTAGCAATTTTTAGTAATGTTCTTTTAGTACCTGAATTTAAAAATTAGAACATTGTATATTTTTTACTTTTTCTTGCCACCTTTAAAAACTTATATTGAAATTATTAAAAATAAATAAATTGTTACAGAATGGGTATTAACCGGAATGGTCATGAAAAGCTTTGTTTCTTAGCTGAACTATAGGAGGGTTGCCACCTGTTTAAAAAATCATATTAGGTTAGAAAAATATGCACCACCCTATCGGTACCAAACGAAAGGGGTTTCAGTTTGAAATATTTTGAAGAGGGTTGCCACCTGCTTGAAATATCGAATTTAGTTTACTTATACACAAGTTATATGAGACATCAAAATATGGATGTCAAACGTAGGAGTGTTGAGAAATCTTTAGATTGAACGCTAAGAATATTTTTCAGGTGTTGAAAGAGGATTGCCACCTGTTTAAAAAGTTTAATTCAAATTATTTAATAAGTTTAATGAATTATTAAATTATGGCTATCAATCGAAGGGGGTTTGAAATACTTTTATTTCCGAACTGTACTTAGCTTGCCACATCTTTAAAAAAATTAAATTCCACTTAATTTGTCAGTTAATTAAAATATGTATCGCGAAGTCAGGCGAAGGAGAGTTAAACAATGATAAAGCTTGAAAACACTTTTGAAGAGGGCTGCCACCAGTTTGAAAGGTCTAACTCAATTAACTAATACAAAAAGTATATGAAATATAAAAATACCATAGTCAAACGAAAGAATGTTAGGAAATCTTTAGTTTGACCATTTGGAATGTTTGAAGAGCGTTGCTACGTGTTTAAAAAGATACATTCAAATTATTAAATTATTTAGGAGGGTTGCCATTTGTTCGAAGAATCAAATTCAGATTAGCTCTTCAGTTTATTGAAATATATGTATATCACAATGTCTGACGAAAGAGATTTAAAAAGATTTTAGTTTGGGAAAACTTTTGAAAGCGAATTTCAAAAATGAGAGGTCAAATTAATTGCCTTACCTATAGATGTGTGGTAAAGTTTTTATTTTTTTTTAGTTAAGAACTTTTTTCATCGATATAGGGTGATTTAAA
>NW_023458753.1:119896-121012 GCF_013731165.1 Rhagoletis pomonella
TTTAAATCACCCTATATCGATGAAAAAAGTTCTTAACTAAAAAAAAAATAAAAACTTTACCACACATCTATAGGTAAGGCATTTAATTTGACCTCTCATTTTTGAAATTCGCTTTCAAAAGTTTTCCCAAACTAAAATCTTTTTAAATCTCTTTCGTCTGACATTGTGATATACATATATTTCAATAAACTGAAGAGCTAATCTGAATTCGATTCTTCGAACAAATGGCAACCCTCCTAAACAATTTAATAATTTGAATGTATCTTTTTAAACACGTAGCAACGCTCTTCAAACATTCCAAATGGTTGAATGGTTCCAATGGTTTGAATTTCCGTGCAACTTCGTCTCTTGGACCGCAGCTATTATTATTCCATGCCTTCGCATAAAGACAGTTATCTCCTCGATCTTGCTCTGGAGTCCGTTACAGTTAAATTGTAGCACCTTTGTATGCCTTGGGAGACCGATTGTGATGTGTGGTGTTAAAGAGTTGTGTTGCCTGCTGGCCCCCTGCTGTACGTGCTGCAAAAGGGGGTACTGCCTTGTGGTGGTGGTTGGCGGCGTCTCGGGGGAGGGATGCGACGGGGCAGCACAGCACTGGCCCACATAGTCACTCGTCCAATCTCGTGTGTTGCGAAGTCCTGAGCTCGCCCTTAAGTGGCACCAGCCGAGGCAAGAGTTGCACTTGACTGATGTCACGTTACGGTATATTCTGGACTGACAAACAGAGTAGATTGTCGGAGGGACTAGGAGTTGCCGGCGGCGGTGTGTTGGTGGTATTGTGTTTGCTTGTGTGTCTATTGTTGTGTTGTGTTGGGGTGTGGGTGTGTTGATTGTGTGCTGCCCAGGTGGGTGGTGGTTTGCCGTGGAGGCGGTTCGGTTCGCACAGCATGAGGCCACGAACGACGTGGTCCATTGCCGGTGCCTACGCAGGCCCGAGCAGTTACGGAGGTGACTCCACCCGTCACAGGCATTGCACCTGACCGAAGTGGAGTTTGTATGCAGTCGTCTCTGGCATACACAGCAGGTGTAGATTTCTGGCCCTGGGTTTGACTCTATGCCAGCCCTGAGCAGAAGGGTGCGGAGAAGGTGTAGCCCTAGGATCGAGCAACGTTTGAT
>NW_023458753.1:121112-122309 GCF_013731165.1 Rhagoletis pomonella
CTTTAGATTGAACGCTAAGAATATTTTTCAGGTGTTGAAAGAGGATTGCCACCTGTTTAAAAAGTTTAATTCAAATTATTTAATAAGTTTAATGAATTATTAAATTATGGGTATCAATCGAAGGGAGTTTGAAAAACTTTTATTTCTGAACTGTACTTAGGGGCTTGCCAAATCTTTAAAAAAATAAAATTCCACTTAATTTGTCAGTTAATTAAAATATGTATCACGATGTCAGGCGAAGGAGAGTTAAACAAGGATAAAGCTTGAAAACACTTTTGAAGAGGGCTGTCACCAGTTTGAAAGGTCTAACTCAATTAACTAATACAAAAAGTATATGAAATATAAAAATACCGTAGTCAAACGAAAGAATGTAAGGAAATCTTTAGTTTGACCATTTGGAATGTTTGAAGAGCATTGCTACGTGTTTAAAAAGATACATTAAAATTATTCAATTATTTAGGAGGGTTGCCATTTGTTCGAAGAATCAAATTCAGATTAGCTCTTCAGTTTATTGAAATATATGTATATTGTTACGATTATCCTTGAACCCTCGTCCGGATTACCCAAATATACTCGGGCTCGTATCGCTGGATTGTTAAATAAATGCTAACGATGACCAAATTGTAGTACAATTAACTTTATTGTACAACAAACAATTTACAATATTTGCTAATACAGTAAAAACACTTTACAATACTTGTTAAAGCAATAACAACGCTTTACTACTTGTTAACACAATTAAACTTATAGCTTGCTTATTCGCAACTCAATTTTCCGCTCAGTTTACTTGTAGCTTGCTGACTTGTAACTCGTAACTCACCTCGCGGTGGCGGCGCCCTTATATACCTGCGCTGGCACTTATGGCAACTCTAGAACATTCTGAAGTTTATCGCTCATTCTCTTTCTCTCGCTGTTCGCAGTGTTCATCCAAGTTGACGTTTCTCTTTGTGGAACATTCTACGTCATTCTTTGAACATTCTGCCTATATATCGTTGTTCGCTTTGTGTTGCCGCAGTATTCGCCACAATATGACAATGTCAGACGAAAGAGATTTAAAAAGATTTTAGTTTGGGAAAACTTTTGAAAGCGAATTTCAAAAATGAGTGGTCAAATTAAATGCCTTACCTATAGATGTGTGGTAAAGTTTTTATTTTTTTTTTAGTTAAGAACTTTTTTCATCGATATAGGGTGATTTAA
>NW_023458753.1:122409-128544 GCF_013731165.1 Rhagoletis pomonella
ATGGTATACACATTTTTTGGAGCAAACTTATATTTTCGTGGCTATGGAGGGGCAAAGGGTGAATTTTCGAAAAACGGACCTTATTCTGCACTTGTTCCCAACGCTCAACTGGCAACTGCAGTTGCTACAAAGTGTGTATTCAGGCAACTAGATATTAGTGGTTGCTGGGAACGTTTTTGGAGTGTATTTAGGAGCGGAAATTGAAAAGTATGTAAAGTATTTTACTTTATAATAGTTTGAACGATATTGGGCCGTATGAATAAAAACTAAGCAATGAAATAGGTGCGCTACTCAGAGGTAAAAACCCTATGGTAGTTGGTGACATCAACGCGCACCACGATCTCTGGCACTCGAGCCTGTCAAATGATCGTAGGGGAATACATCTGGCTGAGCAGATAGACGATTCGACATTCTGCACAATGAACGACGACGCACCCATCAGTATTATGGGCAGCTGCTGCAGCTCCCCAGATATAACAATTGTCAGCGCTGGTCTGATAAACAGCGTATCATGGCGACCTATGCTGACTCTAGCATCAGACCATCTGCCCATAGTCATCTCGATTGATAAACCTGCCGACTTTGCTTCCGTGGATCACCGGACTTATGTCAACTTTTCCAAAGCTGACTGGAAAGGCTTCACGGATGTTACTGAGGGCGCCTTCACTGCACTACCCATACCAACCGACGTCCATGTAGGTGAACGTAAGTTCCGCAGGGTTGTCACCGCTGCTGCAGCTCGCTTCATCCCAGCAGGATGTATTAAGGATCCACGTCCGAATTTTCCTGCCTAAGCGGCTGTTCTAGCTGATGAGCGCGACAATCTTCGTCAGGCCGATCCCGGAAATCCCCGTATTAGGGATCTCAATTCGGAGATTCGGCAACTTGTGAACGTACATAAGCGGAACATGGGTTCCGTAAAGTGCATAGTACAACAACAGCACTTAACGCCATAAACCGCCCTGTGAGAGAACTATTCTAGTAGCGTTGGACCTGTCCAAGGCGTTCGACACTGTCAGTATTTCAACGCTACTAGAAGATATAGAGGCCCCCTCACTCCCACAGGGACTCAAACGGTGGTCGGCGAATTACCTGAGTGGTCGACACTCGTCAGTAACCTTCGGGGCAAAACCAGCAAGCCTCGTAAAATTAAACAGGGGGTACCACAGGGTGGTGTCCTGTCCCCGCTACTGTTTAATTATTACATATCAAAGCTTCCTCAGCCACCAGAGGGTGTTAATATAGTCTCGTATGCTGACGATTGTTCGATCATGGCGTCTGGGAATGGAATTTATGACTCGTGCTCAAAAGTAAACGGCTACCTCTCCGAACTTTCTCGCTTCGCTGCAAGGAGCCTTGCCCTATCCCCTGCGAAATCCTCGGCAACCCTTTTCACCACCTGGACGAAGGAGGTCAGACTGTCACTGGGTATTCACGTCGATGACGTAACAATAACGCCGGTGAATAACCCGAAAATACTCGGAGTTACCTTCGACAGTCTGCTCTCCTTCTCGGCGCATACAACCGCAATTGTCAACAAAGTACAGATAAAGAAACGTTGTTGGCAACATACAAGGCAATTGGCCGGCCGGGTCTGAACTACGCAGCGCCCGTGTGGTCGCCGGGGACTAGCAGGACGCAGTGGATGAAGCTGCAGACCTGCCAAAACACGGCATTACGAACTGCGACAGGATGCCTCCTGATGACGCCTAAACACCACCATCAAGACGAGGCCCAGATGCTCCCAGTAAAGGAGCATAAGATAATGCTCTGCAAGCAGTTCCTCGCTGGGAACCACAGACGTGGCCATCCCAGCGGGCAACTGCTCGCGGAAGAGCCCTCGCCACGGCACGTCAGGAGGCATCTGTACGAACTGACGGACGAAGTCCAGAGGTATATTAAACAACCTCTCCACCGACAGGCCCTGAACGGCATTCACAGGGAATCAGTCTCAAGTTATGTAGACTCCCGCCCTGTGAATGCCGTTCTAGGCACACAACTACCGGACGTGGACGGCACAGAACTTTGTCTGCCTCGGGAGACCCGCACTACAATATCCCAACTTCGCTCTGGCTATTGCAGCAGACTCAACAGCTACCTGAGCAGAATCAACGAGGACGTGCCCAACCAATGCCCGGCATGTGGAGAGTCGCCACATGACTCCCGGCACCTCTTCACATGCCCTGAGAATACCACTCAGCTTACGCCCCTGTCCCTATGGACAGCCCCTCTGGAAGTAGCACACTTCCTGGGCCTTCCCCTAGCTGAAATAGACGACAACGTTGATGGATGAACCGCCCCGAACGGGGCTTAGTAGCCGCTACAAAAACAACAACAACCCACCAAACAATTTTTGTTGCCGGCAATGAGAAAACGTGTGGCCCTAGGAAAAAAAATTTATTGCCATTTTATCGATTTCCTATTACCTGTCGCTGTAAAACGTACGCCGAAGGCAACTCGCCTAGACGAGTCGTTTTCTTATTACCTGAATGAGGCGTTTTTTTTATCACTTCCGGCGATATTTGGAATATTTTTATAATTTTTAATACTTCATTAATTTTTTTGGTTGCAAAATTGGAACTTAGAAACGGAATTAATTCTTTCTTTCGCTATAGGTCTTCCTATTATTCCAATCCTGTCTTTGGTATAAAATAGCGATGTTGCGAATGTGGAATTTTAGACATCCGCGGATGCGAATGCGGATGTCAAGTATTTTTAAGAAATAATTTAGGTGAGTGATTACGTTTGCATGATTACTGGAGTGAGTTGGAATACAAAAAAATAAGAACGCAACAACTTCTTTTAAATTCATACACGTTTGCTTTAATAACGTTCTTCAATTTACAAATTCGAGGTATTTCAAAAAGGGGAATATCTTGCGAAGCGGCAGTCTGGCTGGTAGCAAGTCAAAAATAGAAGTGAGTGGCGGCCTATTACATACCTACTAGGCAACCTATTCAAAGTATTCAAGATTTACAATAGTTCTTTTGAGTTTAGTAGTATAAGAGTAACAATAATAGGGAGGTGCCAGACCTACCGCGCTTCATCCATTACAGTATTTAAAAAAAAAGAAAACCATTTAAATCTAAGCTTCACTGAGGTCCATGTCCTCGACAGTGAGTCAATTAGGTGATTTAGGTAAATAAAATATGGAAAGGTTAGCAATTTTTAGTAATGTTCTTGTAGTACCTAAATTTAAAAATTAGAACATTGTATATTTTTTACTTTTTCTTGCCACCTTTAAAAACTTATATTGAAATTATTAAAAATAAATAAATTATTCTAGAATGTGTATTAACCGAAATGGTCATGAAAAGCTTTGTTTCTTAGCTGAACTATAGGAGGGTTGCCACCTGTTTAAAAAATCATATTAGGTTAGAAAAATATGCACCACCCTATCGGTACCAAACGAAAGGGGTTTCAGTTTGAAAATATTTTGAAGAGGGTTGCCACCTGTGTTGAGAAATCTTTAGATTGAACGCTAAGAATATTTTTCAGGTGTTGAAAAAGGATTGCCACCTGTTTAAAAAGTTTAATTCAAATTATTTAATAAGTTTAATGAATTATTAAATTATGGGTATCAATCGAAGGGGGTTTGAAAAACTTTTATTTCTGAACTGTACTTAGGGGCTTGCCACATCTTTAAAAAAATCAAATTCCACTTAATTTGTCAGTTAATTAAAATATGTATCACGATGTCAGGCGAAGGAGAGTTAAACAAGGATAAAGCTTGAAAACACTTTTGAAGGGGGCTGTCACCAGTTTGAAAGGTATAACTCAATTAACTAATACAAAAAGTATATGAAATATAAAAATACCGTAGTCAAACGAAAGAATGTTAGGAAATCTTTATTTTGACCATTTGGAATGTTTGAAGAGCGTTGCTACGTGTTTAAAAAGATACATTAAAATTATTCAATTATTTAGGAGGGTTGCCATTTGTTCGAAGAATCAAATTCAGATTAGCTCTTCAGTTTATTGAAACATATGTATTACACAATGTCAGACGAAAGAGATTTAAAAAGATTTTAGTTTGGGAAAACTTTTGAAAGCGAATTTCAAAAATGAGAGGTCAAATTAAATGCCTTACCTATAGATGTGTGGTAAAGTTTTTATTTTTTTTTTTTTAGTTAAGAACTTTTTTCATCGATATAGGGTGATTTAAAATTTGATGAAACTAAAAACATGCCCTATGCCAGACCGCTCTTCACTGGCACTCGGATCTCTTTTAACTCTGACTAACATTTAGAATATTTTTTAAGTATTTGAAATTAAGTTTTGGGCGTTTTAACGCAGTGCGGGTTCACCAGTTATTGTTATAAGGCCATAAAATAACAAAAACAAATAACTTAAGGACGGTATATTCTAAAAATATGATGATTTTTAAATAGCATTGGAATAGCTGCGCTTGATTGTAGTTGACTTGACAAATTAAAAAGTCGAAAAAAGCAACAATAATTTACAAGGAGAACTTAGCACGGTTCGTAGGCAACTGGCTGAGTCAGCTGGGGTCGTTGGATCGAATCCCACTGAAAGAAGACTGATGAGGAAATGTGGTGATTTCCGAAATAGCTATCAATTCTATCATTTTTTCAAAATTATTGTTGATTTTCCACAACATTTTTTCATTAAAAACGGTCTCAAGCTCAATAAGAATTGTTGAATATAATTGTTATAAATCCATGAAATAACAAAAAAAAATAACTTAAGGACGAGCACACCTAAAAGTTAAACATTCTAAAAATAGAATTATATATTAACAAAAACCAACAACCACATGATCAAGCTTAAATAGCTCTGGAATAGCTGCGCTTGATTGTAGTTGGCTTCACAAATGAAAAAGTGGAAAAAAGCAACAATAACACAGGCCGACAAAATTTTTACCCAGAAACCAGACTATACTTTCCCAGAGGTTTTCAGTGCGCTGAGTTCAAATCTGGCCACAGAATTGCTCTTTCACATCAGGATTTTGAGATATTCTAACCTATAAGTTCCAAAAATGCCGTTTTTGTTCATTTTTGAAGTTGTGTATGCAAGCCAGAGTAATTTTTCTCAAAAAAATACAAACAAATTGTTAAAGTACAAGTCTTTCTCTTTGAAATGGCGTTGAGTTTGCTCAAATATCTTTTTTTCTTCGCTGAGGTATTACAATTTTAAGTTTACGGAAAGACTTGTACTTGAACACCTTTTTTGTATTTTATTGAAAAAAATTACTCTGGCTTGCATACACAACTTCAAAAATGGGCAAAAACGGCATTTTTTGCACTTAAGGGTTAGAATATCTCAAAATCCTGCTGCGATAGAGCAATTCTGTGACCAGATTTGAATTCAGCGCACCGAAAATCTTCGGGAAAGTATAGTCTGGTTTCTGGGTAAGGAGATCGGTGTTATTTTGTCAGCCTGTGTAATTTGCCTTTAAAACTAACCAAAATATAAAAACACCCCTAAGAAATTAAAAAAAATATGTTTTTTTTTAACGGCTACGTTTCAATGTCCGCAACTGTATATTGAAAATACAAATGTCATTTCACTTATAGCATGTGAATATGTGGTTTCCACACCCAACAAATTGTATTTATTGATTAATATTATTAAAGATTTAACGAAGTTTTAACTTAAATCTACTGCCTTTCGAGATTTAATTTTATATGGAAAATCTCGAAAGATTTAATCTTAAATCTCGTCAGAGGGATAAATCTTCATTAAATCTCACAATGGACACATAGTATAACTTTTTACAAAGTGTGAACTGTGCTCTTTGCAGGGGGTTGGATATCTACTCCCCCTCCACCCACTAACCCAAACACAGTGGGAAAATAACTAAACATTTCCCTCCTCAAGCCTTACGCTAATCCAAATCTTTTGTGCTCACGAAGGGAAGAGGCAAATGACCATAATTTTTCATTGACATTTATCATTGCCTGCTTTCAGGAAATGAATTTGAAATTGACCCCTTAACGGAGTTTGATCCCTCAACGGAAATTTTGGAAAAGTCGATGCTAAGTTTGGAGCCCTTAGTAACGGGTGATTTTTTAAGAGCTTGATAACTTTTTTTTTAAAAAAAACGCATAAAATTTGCAAAATCTCGTCGGTTCTTTATTTGAAACGTTAGATTGGTCCATGACATTTACTTTT
>NW_023458753.1:128644-133254 GCF_013731165.1 Rhagoletis pomonella
TTTTTTTTTAGTTAAGAACTTTTTTCATCGATATAGGGTGATTTAAAATTTTATGAAACTAAAAACATGCCCTATGCCAGACCGCTCTTCACTGGCACTCGGATCTCTTTTAACTCTGACTAACATTTAGAATATTTTTTAAGTATTTGAAATTAAGTTTTGGGCGTTTTAACGCAATGCGGGTTCACCAGTTATTGTTATAAGGCCATAAAATAACAAAAACAAATAACTTAAGGACGGTGTACTCGTCCTTAAAGTTAAACATTCTAAAAATATGATGATTTTTAAATAGCATTGGAATAGCTGCGCTTGATTGTAGTTGGCTTAACAAATTAAAAAGTCGAAAAAAGCAACAATAACTTACAAGGCGAACTTAGCACGGTTCGTAGGCAACTGGCTGAGTCAGCTGGGGTCGTTGGATCGAATCCCACTGAAAGAAGACTGATGAGGAAATGTGGTGATTTCCGAAATAGCTATCAATTCTATCATTTTTTCAAAATTATTGTTGATTTTCCACAACAATTTTTCATTAAAAACGGTCTCAAGCTCAATAAGAATTGTTGAATACAATTGTTATAAGGCCATAAAATAACAAAAACAACTTAAGGACGAGCACACCTAAAAGTTAAACCATGCTATTTGCATGGAGCCGAAAACGTCGATAACGATGTTTAACCGGGGATTAGTGTCAACCAGGCTTTGAGCAACCGGCCCTAAAAATAGAATTATATATTAACAAAAACCAACAACCACATGATCAAGCTTAAATAGCTCTGGAATAGCTGCGCTTGATTGTAGTTGGCTTCACAAATGAAAAAGTGGAAAAAAGCAACAATATCACAGGCCGACAAAATTTTTACCCAGAAACCAGACTATACTTTCCCAGAGGTTTCCGGTGCGCTGAGTTTAAATCTGGCCACAGAAGTGCTCTCTCACATCAGGATTTTGAGATATTCTAACCTATAAGTGCAAAAAATGCCGTTTTTGTTCATTTTTGAAGTTGTGTATGCAAGCCAGAGTAATTTTTCTCAAAAAAATACAAACAAATTGTTAAAGTACAAGTCTTTCTCTTTGAAATGGCGTTGAGTTTGCTCAAATATCGTTTTCTTCTTCGGATAGTACACATGGCCGCTATGTTACTTACATGATTTTCAAGATATAGAAAAATTGGAAAATCCGTAAACTTAAAATTGTAATATCTCAGCGAACTTTAACACCTTTTTTGTATTTTCTTGAAAAAAGTTACTCTGGCTTACATACACAACTTCAAAAATGGGCAAAACGGCATTTTTTGCACTTAAAGGTTAGAATATCTCAAAATCCTGCTGTGATAGAGCAATTCTGTGGCCAGATTTGAATTCAGCGCACCGAAAATCTTCGGGAAAGTATAGTCTGGTTTCTGGGTAAGGAGATCGGTCTTATTTTGTCGGCCTGTGTAATTTGCCTTTAAAACTAACCAAAATATAAAAACACCCCTAAAAAATTAAAATACATGTTTTTTTTTTAACGGCTACGTTTCAATGTCCGCAGCTGTATATTGAAAATACAAATGTCATTTGACTTATAGCATGTGAATATGTGGTTGCCACACCCAACAAATTGTATTTATTGATTATTATTATTAAAGATTTAACGAAGTTTTAACTTAAATCTACTGCCTTTCGAGATTTAATTTTATATGGAAAATCTCGAAAGATTTAATGTTAAATCTCGTCAGAGGGATAAATCTTCATTAAATCTCACAATGGACACATAGTATAACTTTTTACAAAGTGTGAACTGTGCTCTTTGCAGGGGGTTGGATATCTACTACACTACACTCATCTACATCTACACTAACCCAAACACAGTGGGCAAATAACTAAACATTTACCTCCTCAAGCCTTACGCTAATCCAAATCTTTTGTGCTCACGAAGGGAAGAGGCAACTTACCATAATTTTTCATTGACATTTATCATTGCCTGCTTTCAGCCAATGAATTGGAAATTGAGCCCTTAACGGAGTTTGATCCCTCAACGGAAATTTGGAAGAGTCGAAAGTTTGGAGCCCTTAGTAGAAGGGACTGAGGCAGTGGAAAATGTAATATTATATGTAATATAATTAGCATACATTTTTCTTTATAATTTTAAATTTATTTCAGGACGAATCAACTGACTGGAGGGCATGGAATCCTACCCTTCTTCGGAAGAAACCGAACGAAAAGTTGGCTATAAAACTAAAAAGAATTCAGGAAGCAGTTTTATAGCCCATTACATTTTAGTATAATAATGTGCAAACTTCAAATCTCTAAAAATCGTGTTGATTTTTGAAAAAATTTTTGCTGACTGTCCTACGCAGTTTTTTCCATATAAAAAGTTTTAAGATTTTTTTTTATTCAAAAAAAATGTGTGAGACAGGCAGCAAAAACATTCCCAAAATCAACGTGAATTTTTAGACATCTGAAATTTGCATAATATTATACTAAAATTTAAAGGGCTATAAAACTGCATACCTGAATTCTTTTTAGAAATTCGTATTAAAAAGTTCGCGATTTGGTTAAAATTTTGCTGATTTTTCTTAATTTTTGTACACAGTATCACTCTTGAATTTTAATGGGATTTGCTAAAACATAAGCCATATTTTAAAACAAAATTAACAAAAAAAAACTTTAACATATAAAACATGGCGAATATTAACAAAAAAGAGCCGTACGCTCATTTCAGTATGTATGTACATATCGTTATAGCAAAGTTATGTTAGATATATGGCTGTATTATACTATAATCAATAAAAATCAAGAATTGGTAAATAAAATATGTTTTTCATTACTTTTGAATTTCTTGATTTTTTTATCATTATCATTAACAAAAAATTTAAGATTTCAATAAATTCGATATCATTATACAAATTAATTGATCTCATATTGTAATACAAAGAATGAATTTCTTTTTACATACTCGTACATACATGTGTAAAATCTTTCCTGTCGGATATAAACAACGTAACTTAATTTTTGTTTTTGTCAATGTTATTGTGGCCTATTAACATTTCCTTTTTAATATTTTTATTGAGCTTTATACCACGATTGTTTTATTAGGAAACATTGAAAAAGCAACAAAGTCTAAGCGGTAGAAATAATAGCAGCTATTTCGGAAATCACCCCATCTCATCAGACTTCTTTTTTCTAGACTTCAGGGGGGATCGAACCTGCGTAATCGATGTTCAAAGTCAGAAGCGTTAACCACTGAGCTATGTACATCCCATAAACTCTTGTTGCTAATTCATTTTCCTTATTCAACCAACTACTATCAAGTGCAGCTGATTTGCCGATAATTATTCCCGACAGCGTGGTTGTTGTTGTAAATTTTACGCATCCATTTGCTTATTTGCTTTATTGTATAGTTTCAGGCAGGCTCTTCCTAAACTATGCATTTTTCAATGGTATTGTGGCTTATTAACATTTTATTTTTTAACATTTTTATTGAGCTTTGTACCACGATTGTTTATAAGGAAAAATTGAAAAAGCAACAAAGTCTAAGCGGTAGAAGTTATAGCAGCTATTTCGGAGATCACCACATCTCATCAGACTTATTTTTTCTAGACTTCAGCAGGGATCGAACCTGCGTAATCGATGTTCAAAGCCGGAAGCGTTAACCACTGAGCTATATACCTCCCGTAAACTCTTGGCGCTAATTCATTTTCCTTCTACCGCTTAGACTTTGTTGCTTTTTCAATTTTTCGTAATAAAACAATCGTGGTATAAAGCTCAATAAAAATATTAAAAATATAATTTTTGTTATTTTAATTTATATTTCAACTTGGCTATATGTAAATGATGGCACTCGCAATGAATATTTTGAATATTTTCTTAAAAGTCTGAAAACATTTTTATAAAAAGTGAAACAATAAGTTACAATGCGTCCGAGACGTATTAGTTATAAGTCTATGAATTAGAAACAAAAAATATTGCTAATATTGATAGTTTGTACTGCGATATATACAGTGGCGCTCACGTAAATTGCACACTTTTATTTATTACAATTAGGGATGTGCCGGGTATCCGGTAGATATCCGAAATCTGGCCTATCCGACCGTTTTTTGGTTATCCGGTTATCCGGCCGGATACTGGCTAATATCCGGCCGGATTCCGGATAACCAAAAAACGGTCGGATAGGCCGGATTCCGGATATCTACCGGATACCCGGCACATCCCTATTAAAAACTAAAACCTCGCTATTATAATTTCCATTCGTACTGTCATCAGGTATGTAACTTGAGAATAGAAATCGCTGCATCTTTTAGACGCATTAATATTACATAGTTACATCCCGAGCTAATAAAAGGGAGGTAAAAAATATGAGCCGATAGAGCTTTTTAAGCTGATTATAACAGTACTAAAATTTACTTACATAAATTAAAATTGAGCGAGATACCGAAGATCAAAGATCGAAATTTGCTTTTTGAAAACCCGTAATATCTCAAACACTAGTAGAGGGTTTGTAAAAGTTACACCTTTCTTTTGGTCTGCATTCCTAGTGCCTTCATTTCTAATTTCTGATAAAAATTGGTTTTTATAAAAAATTTATGAAAAACTTCCATTTCAACTGCTTTTTTTCAAAACTAGCCTTAT
>NW_023458753.1:133354-134560 GCF_013731165.1 Rhagoletis pomonella
AGATGTCTAAAAATTCACGTTGATTTTTGGGAATGTTTTTGCTGCCTGTCTCACACATTTTTTTTTTATAAAAAAAAATCTTAAAACTTTTTATATGGAAAAAAATGCGTAGGACAGTCAGCAAAAATTTTTTAAAAAATCAACGCGATTTTTTAGAGATTTGAAATTTGCACATTATTATACTAAAATGTAATGGGCTATAAAACTGCTTCCAGAATTCTTTTTAGTTTTATAGCCAACTTTTCGTTCGGTTTCTTCCGAAGAAGGGTAGGATTCCATGCCCTCCAGTCAGTTGATTCGTCCGGAAATAAATTTAAAATTATAAAGAAAAATGTATGCTAATTATATTACATATAATATTACATTTTCCACTGCCTCAGTCCCTTCTACTAAGGGCTCCAAACTTAGCATCGACTCTTCCAAAATTTCCGTTGAGGGATCAAACCCCGTTAAGGCCTCAATTTCCAATTCATTGGCTGAAAGCAGGCAATGATAAATGTCAATGAAAAATTATGCTCATATGCCTCTTCCCTTCGTGAGCACAAAAGATTTGGATTAGCGTAAGGCTTGAGGAGGGAAATGTTTAGTTATTTGCCCACTGTGTTTGGGTTAGTGGGTGGAGGGGGAGTAGATATCCAACCCCCTGCAAAGAGCACAGTTCACACTTTGTAAAAAGTTATACTATGTGTCCATTGTGAGATTTAATGAAGATTTATACCTCAGACGAGATTTAACGTTAAATAAAATTATAAAATTATATAAAATTAAATCTCGAAAGGCAGTAGATTTAAGTTAAAACTTCGTTAAATCTTTAATAATATTAATCAATAAATACAATTTGTTGGGTGTGGCAACCACATATTCACATGCCATAAGTCAAATGACATTTGTATTTTCAATATACAGTTGCGGACATTGAAACGTAGCCGTTAAAAAAAAACATATATTTACGTTTTTTTAGGGGTGTTTTTATATTTTGGTTAGTTTTAAAGGCAAATTACACAGGCCGACAAAATAAGACCGATCTCCTTACCCAGAAACTAGACTATACTTTCCCGAAGATTTTCGGTGCGCTGAATTCAAATCTGGCCACAGAATTGCTCTATCGCAGCAGGATTTTGAGATATTCTAACCCTTAAGTGCAAAAAATGCCGTTTTCGCCCATTTTTGAAGTTGTGTTTGCAAGCCAGAGTAATTTTTCTCAAG
>NW_023458753.1:134660-135619 GCF_013731165.1 Rhagoletis pomonella
CCGCTATGTTACTTACATGATTTTCAAGATATAGAAAAATTGGAAAATCCGTAAACTTAAAATTGTTATATCTCAGGGAAGCAAGAAGATATTTGAGCAAACTCAACGCCATTTCAAAGAGAAAGACTTGTACTTTAACACCTTTTTTGTATTTTCTTGAGAAAAATTACTCTGGCTTGCAAACACAACTTCAAAAATGGGCGAAAACGGCATTTTTTGCACTTAAGGGTTAGAATATCTCAAAATCCTGCTGCGATAGAGCAATTCTGTGGCCAGATTTGAATTCAGCGCACCGAAAATCTTCGGGAAAGTATAGTCTGGTTTCTGGGTAAGGTGATCGGTCTTATTTTGTCGGCCTGTGTAATTTGCCTTTAAAACTAACCAAAATATAAAAACACCCCTAAAAAACGTAAATACATGTTTTTTTTAACGGCTACGTTTCAATGTCCGCAACAGTATATTGAAAATACAAATGTCATTTGACTTATGGCATGTGAATATGTGGTTGCCACACCCAACAAATTGTATTTATTGATTAATATTATTAAAGATTTAACGAAGTTTTAACTTAAATCTACTGCCTTTCGAGATTTAATTTTATATGGAAAATCTCGAAAGATTTAACGTTAAATCTCGTCAGAGGGATAAATCTTCATTAAATCTCACAATGGACTCATAGTATGGAGTGCATGGAATCCTACCCTTCTTCGGAAGAAACCGAACGAAAAGTTGGCTATAAAACTAAAAAGAATTCAGGAAGCACTTTTATAGCCCATTACATTTTAGTATAATAATGTGCAAATTTCAAATCTCTAAAAAATCGCGTTGATTTTTGAAAAAATTTTTGCTGACTGTCCTACGCATTTTTTTCCATACAAAAAGTTTTAAGATTTTTTTTTATTAAAAAAAATGTGTGAGACAGGCAGCAAAAACATTCCCAAAAATCAACGTGAATTTTT
>NW_023458754.1:0-2703 GCF_013731165.1 Rhagoletis pomonella
ATCGAAACCAGTTCACAAATCAAAACTGGAACTTTTTCTGAGTAAAGTTTTACAAGTGTGCACCACCAATTTAATACGGAAGCTTATAAATCTTAAGCAATAACTCCCATTTTGCATAAATTTTTTAGCGAAGAAAAAAAAAAACAAAACACAGAGATAGAGAACTGTCAAATCGCATTAAGAATATACCCGTGGCAATGGGGGAATTCGCGATCGTAATTGGAGGAGCGAACAAAGTAATTCACTGCGGCGTGGGGAAACCATACGACGCGTCTTAACAGGCGAAAATTATATGTCATTTTGTCTGCCAAATGTGTATAAGTTTTATCAGGGGCAATACTTGTGTTTGGGGATTTTTTATCTTGATAAAAGTATTTGTAAGATGGCTTAAAACATGTATGTTCGTTGCATTGGAGCGCAAATATGCTTTAGAAATTTTAAGAAAATTTTCTAAATGGTTCCAACCACCACCCAACCCCATCGTGGTAAGCGACGTTGTCATCCTAGTGGACGAAAACAGTAAGAGAAACTGCTGGAAGAAAGGAATAACAATGGAACTGCATACAGGGAAATATGGGCAAGCACGTAGCGCGGTGGTAAAAACTTCAAGCGGGTTACTCACATGCCCAGTAGTGAAACTGGCGAAGTTGGACATTAAGCAGTAAAACATGTACGACGTAGCCGCTCAGGTTTTACGGAGGGGCGAATATTGCGTCGGTTCGCACGGCTAAGCCGCTACTCAACGGCGCAACAATACTCGCCGCCGAACTTTGCAATTCAGCATGCACAGCAACCCTATCGTCGTCTTTGACGTTTCCTTTTCTTCCTTTTCTTTGCCTTTAATAGAACTCTGAGAAGTCCAGTCGCACAAAAATCTGATATACATATACAGTGACGAACAAAAGTATTGGCGCAGTGAATTTTTCGCAATATATGCAAAGGTTTTTATTCTAATTTTTTTCGATAATTTTTTATAAAAATGTAGTTAATTTTACACCAAAAAACATCAAAATAAAATCTCTAAACTTTGTGCAAAACTCAGGAAAATTCAATAAATTTGCACACTAATTTGCAAGTTTCTATTCAGATCTTTTAGAAAAAATCTAAGAATGTAGTTTTATAGTCCATTCAATTTTAGTAAAGTTGCTAGAAAATCGCGCTGATTTTTGGCAGTTTCTGTAGTGGAAGGTGTTGCTCATTTTCTCCATAAAAAAATAATTGTCGAATAAATATATTTTGTATGGAAGAACTTGCGTGAAAAAAATACCTAAAATCAACGCGATTTTCTAGCGACTTCAAATTTGCACTTTGTTATAGTAAATTTGAATGGGCTATAAAACTGCATACTTAGAATTTTTCTAAAAAATCTGAATAAAAAGTTGCAAATTAGTGTGCAAATTTAATGAATTTTCCTGAGTTTTGCACAAAAATTACAGATTTTATCATTATGTTTTCTGGTGTAGAATGAGCAATATTTTTATAAAAAATTATCGAAAATAAATTAGAATAAAAAACTTTGCATATATTGCGAGAAATTCACTGTGCTAATACTTCTGTTCGGCACTGTATGTATTCCAATTAAGAAACTTGTAAAAGATAAATTTGAATTTGTAATTTAAATCATTTGCTATCAAATTGTTCTACTGCTTCCTCCGTTTAGTGTGCCGGATGCGCACAAGTGTAAGTAATTTGATGGTAATTGTATTATTCTCAATAACTTTTGGAATTTCAGATTTAAGCTCTCTGTATTACTCTTTCTAAAATAAAGAATATAAGCTGAAAATAAATGGTTTATTCACCGGCGCACCTATTTCAGAATTTTATTGAAAAACAATCAATCTGAAAATTTAATTGAATAACGCCCGTTCTCAGAATTCGGTTCAAAAACTCCCTATCTCAAACGAAGATACACTGAAAATAAGCTGCGATAGGGCGTCTTTGAATCGGCAACTGAGATAGGGCGCTCTTGAACCAAATTCTGAGATAGGGCGTTTTTCAATCAAATTCTGAAGTAGAGCGTTCTTGAAAAGTTTTCTGGGATAGAGCGTTTTTAAAGAAATTTCTGAGATAGGGCGTTTTTAAACTGGTTGCCGAGATGGGTCGATCTTCCACTCAGCCATCGATATGAAGTTTCAATAATTTGGATTCAGATTTGCGAAAATATCGTATTTTTTGTAATTTTCGAAAATACCTGGCTTAATCGATTTCTCTTTTCATTCTATATCTCGATTCGTTGTGGATGTTACAAACAACCGTTGTGCGAACAAAGTTATAATACCCTTGTGCACAAGTGGCGCTAGGGTATAAAAATAGCAAACAGCAATTATGACAACAACCATTAAAATCTTACCTGAACCGTTTAAGTATGTGTGACACTTTGGCAAATTGGCTTTAAAACTTTAAAAGCGTGTATTATGAAGCTAATGTTTGTACCAGGTTTTAAATTAAAGAGCTCTGCAGTATTTTTATTATGGGGAACGGGCAAATTACACGATTCGGGGTATATAAATATGTACATAGGTGTGTACTTATATACATCGTAGCGTGGGCCGAAAATCAGCTTTTTTAGAATTTTCATTGGTAATAGCAAAAATATGGTTTATTATGCTTTAAAAAATATCTGTGTGGAATTTGGAACTTGGGTATTTACCAATATCCTAGGCTCGCCCAAGTCCATCAAAGTCCAATATTTATGCTCAAAAA
>NW_023458754.1:2803-4565 GCF_013731165.1 Rhagoletis pomonella
AAAAATTAAAATTATTAAATAAATTAATTAAAATTTTTTTTACTGAAATTGCAATAATAATATTCGAGAGTATTAGTCCTAAACAATTTGGTATATGGACCTTTGTTATAGAGAATCGAAGTTTGCTAAGAAAAAAATTTTTTAGTACTTGAACTTTGATGGACTTGGGCGAGCCTAGGATATTGACCAAGAATTTTCACATTTCACACAGATTTTTTTAGAGCATAATTAACCATATTTTTGCTATTACCAATCAAAATTCTAAAAAAGCGGATTTTCGGCCCCGCTAATACATAGGTATATGTGTATGTATGTTCGTAAAATGTAATAGCGAAAACTGCAGACCCGCATACCTTTAAAAGCTATCGGCGCTTGTATTGTATGTAATTATCTTAATACGTTAAAGGAGCAATTCTTGTTTATAAATATATATGTATGTATATTAGAGTGATCCTTAAATGTTTGAAGCACATTTTTACATCAGATTTCCCAAACCTCAACACTTACGTCGATGCTACTATAGTCCAAGATATCACATATAAATTCTGGTCCCGATCGGGGACGGTTAAGGCGTATCGCACAGAGAGCAAAGTTGAAATTCCTCAATGGAGACTGAGCCAGAAAGGTATGAAAATACCTGAAATACAGGAAAAAATTAGTCATTTTATACCCAATCCGATAAAAAGAAACTTTTCTAATTAATTTATTATTATGCCTGGTTTCCATTGGAACTTCCTATCTAGAAGGCAAGCAAAAAAAAAATCCGTTGAAAATTAACCGAATTCCAGAAATAATATGTCCTTAAGGTGATATTGCGTAAATAGAGCTTTAAAAGCGATGTATATTGATGAGCGATATTTCTCTATCGGTGATTTTTTCACTGTGACGTAAAAATCGCTTATAGCAACTAGGGTTGGGTGATGGGCGATTGAAATTCGATTTTTTTCGAATTTCAAACATTTCCCAACCATTCGATTGTTCGATTCGAAATTTGGTGGCGCAAATTCGATTTAATTCGAATTTTTTCGAATTTTCAAAATTTTGTTTCTGAAAATTTGAGAGTTTGGAAGAATGATAACTCAAATCGAAAAAGATATCCAATTGAAATAACATTTATATGTACATGTAATAAAATTGTAACAGGCCCATGTCAGTATATTTATCTATATCTATATACATCACAGCGAACGGCAGTGCGCGCGAGTGACGAAAGCAGCCACAGTAGCATGCTGAAATGACTCGCTTATATATACACGAGATTTGGACATGTTTGAGATATCGTTGGAAGGGTCTTGCAGAGTGTGTCCAGAAAATGTATTCAAGCTTTTATAAGCGATTAACCGGATTCTTAAAAATTAGGCTAAAGTGTTGCGAAACAAAAAACGTTTTTTTGCTTTTGCCGGTTTAAGGGGGCATGTGGGCACACCCAACATATTTAGTGTTATTCTATAGGCCAATACCTTTCAAACGATACCTTATATATTAAGTTCCGGCCACTAGTTGGAAAGATATAGAGGTATATGTGTTTTGGTTCGTGTCTCCACTACGAGATGCTTTGGTATGTATGTGGCGTCTGTACGTACCATCATTTAATTTTTTTCAAACTTTCAGGAATTAAAGTACAAAAAAACCTAAGATGGGTTTGTTCCAGGATGTTTTGATTCGTATGTCTTTGTGGGCGTGGCTGCTGCCTGAATTTCGAAAAAATGCAATTTTTTAAACTAACGGGTGATTTTTTAAGAGCTTGATAACTTTTTTTTTT
>NW_023458754.1:4665-9568 GCF_013731165.1 Rhagoletis pomonella
TATACCTTTCATGAGCATGAAATGGTATTATAACTTTGGTCCGATGTTTGTAAGTACCAGAACAAAAAGAGATAGACCCATGAAAATGTATACTTATATGATCAGAACGTCGAGCTGAGTTGATTTAGCCATGTCCGTCTGTCCGTCTGTCCGTCTGTCCGTCTGTCCGTCTGTCTGTCTGTTTGTATGCAATCTAGTCTCTCAGTTTTCGAGATATCCGGATCAAATTTGGTAGGTGGGTGTATTTTTATAATGTATTAATCATTTGTCGGAACCGGAAGAATCGGACCACTATAACATATAGCTCCCATACAACTGATTGTTCAGATATGAGATTTTTCGTTATAACTTCTGCATTTATGCAGCTACGAACATGAAATTTTGCAGTACTTGCACCCATTATCAACAGAATAATTACAGTGAAAATTACAAAGATCGGGTCACTATAACCTATAGCTCCCATACAACTGATTGTTCAGATATAAAATTTTTCGTTATAACTCCTCCATTTATATAGCTAGGAACATGAAATTCCGCACTGTTTTAAATAATTATTAACAGAAAACTTACGGTGAAAATTAAAAAGATCGGGTAACTATAACCTATAGCTCCCATACAACTGATTGTTCACATATGAGATTTTTCGTTATAATTCATCCATTTATGTAGCTAGGACCATGAAATTTCGCGCTGTTTTCACTCATTATAAACAGAAGACTTACAGTGAAAATAACAAAGATCGGGTCACTATAACCTGTAGCCCCCATACAACTGATTGTTCAGATATGAGGTCTTTTATCATAACTCCTCCATTTATGCGGCTAAGAACATGAAATTTCGCACCATTTTTGCTCATTATCAACGGAATACTTACAGTGAAAATAACAAGGATCGGGTGACTATAACATATATATATCTTCCATACATCTGATTGTTCAGATATGGGATTTTACTGTAAAACTCCTTTATTTGAACAGCTAAAACCGATAAATTTCGTAAGATATTTTATAAATAATAATACAAAGTCTACTGAGAAAATCGTCAAAATCTATGCTGTATAAGCTCCTTTTGGATTTGGCTTCTGAGCTCCAATAAAGACGCCCCATATTAATTTGCCTTAATAACTATAACTAGTGAACCCGCATGGCGTTAAGACGCCAAAATTGAGTTTAACATTTTAAACAGATGGCAAAACTACTCACAAACCTTAATAAATATTGCAAATGTTTCAAGTAAATTCGTCCATCCCTTTTTGAACGAATAGAGGTCTCACATGGCGTCGGTTTTTCATTTCCTCAAAATTCAAACCACCCTGCACCGCTAAAAAAAAGTCGTTACTTCAAAAATAAAACCTTAATGCACATTTAGAATGACGGTGCTGATCTGATGACCTTCACATAAAATTTCTAATGGCCATAACAAAAAAATGATTTATTTGTAAAAATTAACTCAAACTAATTTTTTCGGTATATTATGGGTTTATTCGAAAGAACATATCGCACACCGTCTTCAAAAGAGTCACAACTCAAAATTTGGCATTTTTGAAATTATACACTAAAAATGTACACAGAGCTTTTATTTAGCTTTCAGCAAAAGCTGAAGCAAATTTTTGTTATAATTATATAATAAGTAAAGTCGCCCTTGCCCATATGATTAGCATGTGCTACGAAATAGTTTTTCGGAATTTCAGACGAACGTATTATTTTGAGTTGTGCCTCTTTTGAAGACGGTGTGCGATATATTCCCATTAGTTATGGAACCCGATTTCATCATGTGACTGTCTTCGCAGTAGCGCATCTTGTTAACCCGGTTCTCCAAGACCTTGGTGACGGTTTCTGGCTCTATCATAAGAAATGCCCGAGATACGCTTTAAGGGCCTGAATCGTTAATAGATTGTAAATCTTATGCCTCTAAATCTTAAGAAATGTAAAGTAATGTGCTTCTCGCGAAGAGCTGTTCTGCCAGTTTCTTATATAATAGGTAACCATAACCTGGAACAGGTATACAATTTTGTGGACCTTGGTATCACAATGGATCCTAAGCTTAATTTTAATCTTCACATTAATGTGACAGTCAACAAGGCTAAAGGTGTACTTGCATTTGTGAAACGATGGTCGAAAGAATTTAGTGACCCTTATATCACTAAAACCCTGTTCACAACATTAGTTAGGCCGATTCTGGAATACGGCTCGGTGGTTTGGAATACAAGGTATCAAATTTACTCAGACAAGATAGAATCAATTCAAAAACAATTCCTACTTTTTGCTTTAAGAAATTTCCGATGGGATTCTCAATATAGTCTTCCACCTTATACGAGTCGTTTAAAACTTATTAACCTTCTTACACTGGCCAGTCGCAGGGAAATGCTTGGTATAATTTTTATGGTTAAATTACTGACAGGCTCAATTTCAAGTCCGTCTCTTCTGGCTGATATAAGCTTTAATGTACCCTCACGCGTATCAAGACACTTTTGTCCCATATTTCTGAAAGCTTGTAAAACCAATTTTGAATTGCACGACCCACTCCGTTGCTTATGCCAGGATTTTAACTCTCATTCCAGCACGTTTGATATATCAGATCCGCTTTTCAGCATTAAGAAAGCGATACTCTCCTCTCTCAATAAGTGAATTATTGACATAAATACATAAAATCAGCTGATGAATTTAGTTCTGTAGCTGAACAGTTTTAGATCTCGACACTTAACAAACTCCTGCGTATCGTGACTCGGCACTAAAATTTAAAATATTGGCTCCGTACGTCATGCGGACTGCGCCCCTCGTGCGGATGGGCGGGAATGGAGGGTAAAAACCGTTGGGATTATTATTATTATTATATCGGTCATTCACGGCATGGCACAAAAAAGTCTAAGAGCGTGAAATCGCGGTTCCGAGAGGGCCAATTGACTTCACCGAGACAGCTGATAACACAATTACCGAACTTTATCACTCAAAATAAAAAATCTAATAGATGGACCCCCTAACAAAAAATATTTTCAAACTAAAGTTTTATTAAAACTCTTTCTTTTGCCACTCATATTTTAATATTTCCTTAAAATTGTGTAAAATCTAAATAAATTAGGCTTTTCAAACAGGTGGCACCCCTCTGCGAAGCATTTTCAAAATGAAATCTTTTTCGTCTGATACTTTGATACGTAACTTGAATTTAATTTTTTTATCACCTCGCAACTCTCCTAAACAGTTCAGATATAAATCCTTCTCAAACCCATGAACGATTAAATCACCTCTTTTAGTTATTTATTTAACTTAATAATTCATTTAAATTTAAAATTTTCAACAGCTGGCAACTCTCTTCAAACCATCAAACAAAATTTTAATGTTTAAACTGAAGATTTCTTAGCACTCTTTCCTTTAACACCTATATTTTAGTACTGCATATAATATGGTTTTAACTAAATTCGGCTTTTAAAGCAGGTGGCAACCCTTTTTAAAACATTTTCAAATTACTACCTTTTTGAACTCCTTTAGTCTGGACCCCTGTGGGGGAACATTTTTAAATTACCCATGCAAATTCCCTATTAAAAACTTAATTTGGTTTATAAAAAAGGGCAACACTCTCACAGCTAAGTTAAGAAGCAAAGCTTTTAATAACCATTTTGACTGATACCTATGGCAACTCTTTTCAAAAAGTAAAATCTCATTGCACATATGCAACCAAGCCTTTTAATTTGACACCTCATTTTTTAAAATCGAGCGAAGGATGGGGATATGATGGTATTGATTTATAAACAATCTCAACTTGATTTTTTAAAAGGTGGCCATTCTTTCCGGAAAAGTAAAAGCCTACTGCACATCTACATATCAAGCCCTTTATTTTGAAACCTTATTTTTTGAAAATTAAACGAATGGTTCAGATCTGATGACCTGGACAAAAAGTCCTTCGCGTATTATATATTTATACAGATATAGTTAAATTCGACTTTTTAAACAGGTGGCAGCCTTTTTGAAAAGTAGTTTCGCGCTATGATATTCTTAAATATTCTTCGTCTAACATTGCGATACATATTTTAATTAAGTTGAATTATATTGATTAAACATGTGGCAACTCCGCTAAATATAGTTCAGAAATAAAGATTTTTCAACCCCAATTCGATTGATACCCATATTTTAATAATTAATTTAACTTATTTAATAATTTGAATTAAATTTGTAAACAGGTGGCAATCCTCTTCCAACGCCTCAAATATATTTGGTGTGTTCAAACTAGAGTCTTCTTAATATTCTTTCATTTGACATCATTAGTTTGACATTTCATATAACTTGTGGATAAGTTATTTAAATTCGACATTGCAATAAGGTGGGAATCCTCTTCTAAATATTTTCAAACGCCTACCTTCTGAAGCCCCTTTCGTTATGCACCCATATGTTGAAACATATTTCTCCTAATTAATTTTCTTAACTCAAATTGAATTTAATTTTTAAACAGGTGGAAACCCTCCTAAAGTTAAGTTAAGAAACAAATATTTTCCAAACCCTTTCCACTGATACTCATTTTATAATAATTGATTTTTTTAGATAATTTGAATATAATTTTTTAAAAGATGGCAACTCTTTTCAAAAAAGTAAAACCTTATTGCATATCTGCAGTCCAAGAGTTTTAATTTGATTGTGGAAAATCAAACGAACGGTGCTGTTATGACGGCATTACTTATTAAATAATTTATATTCAATTGTTCTACAGGTGACAACTCTGTTCGAAAAAATAAAACCAGTTTGCACATCTACAGGCCAAGCGCTTTAATTTGACACCCCATTTTTGACAATCGAACGAACGGCGCAGATGTTTTATGCGGAACAAAAAATGCCTTCGCGTATTATTTTGAACTTAATTTTTTTAAAAGGTGGCAACTCTTTTCGAAAAAGTTAAGCCTTATTGCACCCCTAAA
>NW_023458754.1:9668-13425 GCF_013731165.1 Rhagoletis pomonella
GCCCTTTGATTTGACATCTCACTTTTGAAAATCGAACGAACGATGTGGATCTGATGGCATTGATTATTAAATTATTTGAATATAATTTTTTATCAGGTGGCAACTCTTTTCGAAAAAGTTAAGCCTTATTGCACCCCTAAAGTCACAGCCCTTTGATTTGACATCTCACTTTTGAAAATCGAACGAACGATGTGTATCTGATGGCATTGATTATTAAATTATTTGAATATAATTTTTTATCAGGTGGCAACTCTTTTCGAAAAAGTAAAACCTTATTGCACATCTACAGACCAAGCGCTTTAATTTGACATCTCATTTTTGAAAATCGGGCGAACGGTACAGATCTTTTATGCTGCACAAAAAATCCCTTCGCGTATTATATATCAAACAAAACACCTCTTTGAGGTAAAATTTTCGAGTGACGAAAGCTGAACTAGAAACACAAAATTTATGATATCAATTTCGTGACGAAAATTATACGCATTTTTTAACTGCCTTTGAAACGTGCGGAAAATCCTTTTATTTATTCATACGATTCGTTGCAAAAGTTCTGTTTTTTATTTTGTGTTTCTAGCAGTAGACGCAGTTTTGCAACGAATAAATAAAAAAAGGATTTTCCGCACGTTTCAAAGGCGGTTTAAAAATGCGTATAATTTTCGTCACGAAATTGATATCATAAATTTTGTGTTTCTAGTTCAGCTTTCGTCACTCGAAAATTTTTCCTCAAAGAGGTGTTTTATTTGATATCAATTATTTTGGGGTAGCACATTTAAAATCGACCTTAATACAAACGATAATCTAAATGTTTTATTTTTCTCAACTAAATTGCTAAAAATATTATCTAAATCTAAATTATGTATTCAAAGCGATGTGTCCATTGAAACATATAATTTTCCGTATACGGAATAAAGCAAAAAAGAATGATCATATCCTCTGTATTCGAAAAAATTAAAATTAAAAGCAAATTATGAGAAATGATAAAATCTTATCAACTTGGTAACAACTTTGGATACAATAAACAACTGTATTCGTTGATTGTCTCGTAGTATATTTTTGTTAAGATTTCTACCGGGTGTGTGGCGCACACAAGAAGTTTTACTTCTATCACGTGTACGATGTTGTACTCGTGCTATTAAACTAATGCTTTTTTCTCAATTAGTTTTGCTCAGTGCACGGTTAAAAGTTTCGGTTTTAATTTAAAATTTTTTGGACTCCATACATATATGACTAAACTAAATTCAGTTTCAAATGCAAACCTTCCAAGATTAAAAAAAAGAGAGCACCTATGTTGGGTTTAGAATTTAAACAGTGCGGTTTAAATTTTTAAGCCAAACATTTTCATAATTTAGAATATAAAAAAGGTCTTAAATTTCATGCTCCGTCTGATGGGGATTGAACCCGGACAGCCTTGGTAGCAATCGATTGTATCAAGCATCTTTGCACACTCAACTACAGCCACGCATGTAAATGTGCTTTCATATGTTGAGTTTGAATCAACACCACTTTTCGCTGTGTGCAAACATTTTCTATTTCGGTTTAGATTTTAATCAAAAATTTCTATATATGAAACCTAGAAACTAGAATTAAAACATTTTGGTTTGAGTTTTAAACCACGAACTTTTTCGACTAAAATTCAAACCAGAACATATTAAAAATTACTTAAAACTATTGACTGGTTTAAAAAGTAGACTATAAAAAATTTAAAAAGGCAGTAGTCCCAGCGCGGTTTAAAAATTAAACCCAAAATTTTGACCGTGTGGCAATTTACATATGTATGTAAGTAGTAGTAAGTTGGGTGAACTAAATTCATTCATACATATATATTTATGTACAACTGTAGCTAATATTGTACGCGTCTTCCCAGGTAGGTTAAGTGCGGGTGATAAACACATGTAGCATAGTTAAATACTGTGTACATAACTACAATTGCAATTTCGGCATATGACTGAAAAAAACTCTAAAATACACACAAATTGTGGTTTCCAAGACATGTACGACATGTATTCCCCGATTTGCAGGGAATTTCGGTTTAAGTGGTAATCGGGGAATGGGAACTTTTTTCGGGGAACTGGGTATGTCATTTTTATATCTTAAAGTAACCAAATTAGACGAGTATGTTAATTTTTAACCATTTGACCCTTTTTGCAGCGACATTTTTTCAATTTGAATCGTAATATTTCCGCAACAAGAGTTTTCCCAGATATAAGCTATATACCAGATGAAAGCTAAGGTTTCGGGCTAGATTTGTGGAAACTAAGTATAAAATCGACTGACCAGTTTTTGAGAAAATTCTCGAAATCTATATTTTCAGCAGCCCGATTTTTAGTTTTCAGGCGATAACGTTATGACATATTTATATTTATATATATATATATATATATATATAAACACAAAAGATAGCGTTAGATAGCTTGTTTGAAGGCCCTTCTACGGATATCCACGTGAATGACATGGACTGAGTAGTGCGGCCTCAGTTGTAACGGGTGATTTTTTTGAGGTTAGGATTTTCATGCATTAGTATTTGACAGATCACGTGGGATTTCAGACATGGTGTCAAAGAGAAAGATGCTCAGTATGCTTTGAAATTTCATCATGAATAGACTTACTAACGAGCAACGCTTGCAAATCATTGAATTTTATTACCAAAATCAGTGTTCGGTTCGAAATGTGTTTCGCGCTTTACGTCCGATTTATGGTCTACATAATCGACCAAGTGAGCAAACAATTAATGCGATTGTGACCAAGTTTCGCACTCAGTTTACTTTATTGGACATTAAACCAACCACACGAATGCGTACAGTGCGTACAGAAGAGAATATTGCGTCTGTTTCTGAGAGTGTTGCTGAAGACCGTGAAATGTCGATTCGTCGCCGTTCGCAGCAATTGGGTTTGTGTTATTCGACCACATGGAAGATTTTACGCAAAGATCTTGGTGTAAAACCGTATAAAATACAGCTCGTGCAAGAACTGAAGCCGAACGATCTGCCACAACGTCGAATTTTCAGTGAATGGGCCCTAGAAAAGTTGGCAGAAAATCCGCTTTTTTATCGACAAATTTTGTTCAGCGATGAGGCTCATTTCTGGTTGAATGGCTTCGTAAATAAGCAAAATTGCCGCATTTGGAGTGAAGAGCAACCAGAAGCCGTTCAAGAACTGCCCATGCATCCCGAAAAATGCACTGTTTGGTGTGGTTTGTACGCTGGTGGAATCATTGGACCGTATTTTTTCAAAGATGCTGTTGGACGCAACGTTACGGTGAATGGCGATCGCTATCGTTCGATGCTAACAAACTTTTTGTTGCCAAAAATGGAAGAACTGAACTTGGTTGACATGTGGTTTCAACAAGATGGCGCTACATGCCACACAGCTCGCGATTCTATGGCCATTTTGAGGGAAAACTTCGGAGAACAATTCATCTCAAGAAATGGACCGGTAAGTTGGCCACCAAGATCATGCGATTTGACGCCTTTAGACTATTTTTTGTGGGGCTACGTCAAGTCTAAAGTCTACAGAAATAAGCCAGCAACTATTCCAGCTTTGGAAGACAACATTTCCGAAGAAATTCGGGCTATTCCGGCCGAAATGCTCGAAAAAGTTGCCCAAAATTGGACTTTCCGAATGGACCACCTAAGACGCAGCCGCGGTCAACATTTAAATGAAATTATCTTCAAAAAGTAAATGTCATGGACCAATCTAACGTTTCAAATAAAGAACCGATGAGATTTTGCAAATTTTATGCGTTTTTTTAAAAAAAAAA
>NW_023458754.1:13525-19647 GCF_013731165.1 Rhagoletis pomonella
GTGTAAATATCACAATTTTAAACGCAGGTGGCAACCCTGTCAAAAAATATATCCTTTCTGCACATCCAGAGGCCAAGCCCTTTCATTTGACACCTCATTTTTGAAAATCGGGAGAACGGGGTAAATATCACAATTTTAAACGCAGGTGGCAACCCTGTCAAAAAAATATATCCTTTCTGCACATCCAGAGGACAAGCCCTTTCATTTGGCACCTCATTTTTGAAAATCGGGAGAACGGTGTAAATATCATAATTTTAAACGAGGTGGCAACCCTATTAAAAAAATATATCCTTTCTGCACATCCAGAGGTCAAGCCCTTTCATTTGACACCTCATTTTTGAAAATCGAATGAACGGTGCAAATCTTATGCAATTAACAAAATTGCCTTCGCACAGAATAGTATCTCTAGCCACACCAACTTTCCGCGAATATTTGCCGCAGCATTTTCATTCATTTATGAAGGAGAACGACAGCAGTGAACCTTCGCGAAGGCATCGCTGCCACTTATAGCTACATATATGAACGCACGCTGTTTGGTCCACCAATACATACGCGTACGAACAACAGCGGAAATTTTTTCTACCTAACATTCGCGAACGCGAACTATCTGGACTGGTTTTATGCTTCACGTTCGCGAAGGAGAATCAATACAGAATATTTGAATCGTTCACCTTCGCGTATAAAATCATAAATGTATGTTCGCGAAGATTCATATATGAATATTTCCGAACCCTGTTTACATCATTTAACTAAGAGTTGAACATTGTAAACGATTTTTAAAATGAATGATTGTGTACGATTAGGCAATACGTAATAATATTCTCCACGAAATTTTTTGAAAATATCATCACTTCATCAAGTTTTATACTTGAAAAGGAGGACAAGGAGGACAATTTTGCTCAAGAGGAAGACAGAGAACGACAATATTTTTGTGGAGGACAAAGCACGTTTGAGGAGGAAAATCCCCCTCAAAGGAGGACGGTTGGTCAGCTTAATATTATAGAATGAACCATATTTTCATAAATAAGACAGGTATACAAAAAAAAAGTTTCTACATATTGAATCAAACCTCTATATCCCTATGGTATTCGGCGCGCTGAATGCGAACCCGATGTCTGAAAAAACATTTGATTCTTCAAAATTATCTAGAGGTCATCTCAAGCCTAAATACAGAAGAACAAACAAATGCAAACAAATATGTAGAGAAAATTTATTTTTTTATACGAATCGAAAATATGGCAATTTTTGTTAACGTTTAATATTTAAAAAAATATACATACATGTATTTTTGACGGACGGAAAAAATGGCACATTTTATTTTATTTTGGGTCTTTTTCCTTGGATATTGTGGTGCACAAAATTTTGATGAAGTGGCAACCGTGATTACAAATGTAAATCCAATACAATTTTCTCAATATCCTGATCAGCCTCATAAAGTACAAAAATTACCAACGGAGCTCCGCCTACCCTTCAAAAAATTTGCGCCTTATATTAAGCATATTTTATATGAACATAAGCTTTATAATTTAATGCCTGAAATCTGTAAGGAAAGTCAGTTGTATGAAACATTCCTTATTCCACACCTGATTTTGCCGTGTTGATGTCATCAGGTCATAAGGTTTTATCCCTTTCTCTGGGAGGCACCCTTATGCCAAGTCTTATAGGCCATATACAATAAGATGATTTATTTTGGAACGAATTTCCGTCATCCCTTGTCGGAAAAATCAACCAACACCAATATACAATAAGGCTTACATAAACCCTTAAAATAAGGCCTCACATGGAGTATAATTTCCTTATAATAAGGATTATAGATCATATAAAATAAACGTTTGCTTCACGTTAAACTTCACGAAGGATTTGTCATAATTAAGAAAAAAAATACAAATTAATTAAAATAAAATCTTAAATTTCATGTTCCGTCTGATGGGGATTGAACCCGGACAGCCTTGGTAGCAACCATGATACAAATATTTAAAGGTAGTTTAATTTATTCAACCGGAGGAATGGATGCGCCCAATAAGAGCTAAACGCGATACCAGTAGGAGTAGAGTGAGTATTTTATCTGTTATAAGTACAATGACCATCCGTGATTTATTTCAAAGGATATTCCTTTTTCCCGAGGTGCTGTCTTTTCACTTTATTTACTATTCTAAGGATATATTTTGTAATGTATTTCACAACTTGTCCTTTGATGGTATTTTTTTTTTTTTGATTATTGACGATTATTTTCAGATACCAAACGCAAAATATGGAAGATGTAGAATACCTGGACGAATATATAGATTACTGCAGTGGGTATTTTTGCGGCATATGCTTAAAAAACTTAAGATTAACCGTTTTAATTTAGACATCACGAAAATGAAAGCATATCGGAGAAAATCTGTCAAAAAGGATACGTAACCATTTCAACTCAGACTTAGTAAGTTTATACGTACATATTTATGTATATGTCCCTGTTATGCACACGTTGATTCAAGCTACTTCATTCGGATTTAAATTTGCATTAACACTTACCATTACTGTTTTTGGATTTAGTTTTTTTGGACGCTGCGACCATATTTACAAATTGGTTTTCTTAATACCATAATTTTTAGTATGACTTGTTAGGGGAAACACTTCACTTCGAGGTTTCCCGCACTTTAGACATTTCTGTTAAAGATATGTATGCTTTTTCGAAACTGCGTTTTTCACAGATTTTGGTGGGATATGGCTAGTACTAAAAAAAACGGAGGTACATAAACAAGTTTATAGCAATTGAAATCAAGCTCTTTTAATACGAACAATCATGTAAGTATATTTACCTCGTGTGTTAAAACTTACTTTTTAATGAAATAAAAATTCCTTAAAAAAATATTAAAATTTCCAAAATAATTATTTGATTAGGTGGCAGTGCTACTTCAACAATTTACGAAAAGTAGAAACGTCAGTAAGCACAGTTTATGTCAAAAAATTTAAAAGTTAAACTACCTTATTTTTTTGTATCATGGTTGCAACCAATTCTATCAAGCATCTTTGCACACTCAGCTTTCAAATGTTGAGTTGCTTATTTCTTACAACTGCTTACACCATTTTTTGCTGGATATGTTGCTTCGTTGCTCTCTCAGCAATGACTGATTTGAAAAGCGTAAGACTCAGGGCTGCCAACTATACTTAGGTATGAAGTGCCATATTTACGATAAAGAAGTGCCAAAATGTGCCAAATAGGAAAATAAAAGTGCCAAAAAAGGTGACATTCTTTTTAATTCTTCCCATTTAGCATTAAAGATAGAAACATGTTCCTAAAACAAATCTCCAATGCCAAAGTAAGATAAACCAGTTGTATACACTAAAGAAATTAGAAAATTTTAGTTGACAAAAGGAAAAAAATGAAAAAGGATTTCACAAAAATGTATTGAAATATTACTTTTTTTAAAAAGTGCCATTTTGGCACTTTGTGCCAAATTGAATAATTAAGTGCTAGTTGAAGTAAAAAGGGGTCAAAGATGGCACGGTTTGAGCCAAGTTGGCAGCTCTGATAATAATGCGTGTGATGAGCAGTGTCGGTTTTGATCCATACACTTCAAAAGTGATACGTGTTTGTGCAAATTTTCGGAAGATACCTCATTTTTTCGCTCATTTCGTGAGATACTTAAATTTTCCGCGTAGTACCAATTTTGATACATGACAAAGAGAAAATATATATGTATCTAGGAAGTGGGAGTTTTTAAAATTTGATCGAAAATATTGAAACGTTTTGGGGTCTAATAAGCTTAAAAAATAATGCTTTAAAAGAAAACGAACAGTGTATGAGCTGACTACTTTTAATCTACTTTACTAGCCTCGTAAATAACTCTGTGGCTGCAGAGCTGTATTTTCAGATTTAAAATTGATCCAATATGAAAAAATGGACTTTCATTATAAACTGTTGAGAATATAAAGGGGCGGATTCATAGTCAAAATGAATTCGACACTGAAGTTAGTTTCACCTTTTTGACATAATTTATAACGAGTTTAACGTGTAAATGATGGACAGCTAATAGTTTTAAGGGCCTACATATCTGTGTTCGTATGGAATTGTAGCTTATGTCGGGAAGCTGGCTTTAGTATAATGCGGCTTTCGCTTTATTCTTTAAACCGAAAGGAATTTATTGATGACACTTAATAAGAATATTGACTTGCTAGTACCGGAACTATTTCTTGCACGTTTATTTGCCAAAAGGTCTTCAACGGCTCGGCGCCAATGACTCATTCGCAATCGTATGCTGCGAATGCCGCATTATATTGAAGCCGGCCTTTCGACATAAGCTACTATTCCATACGAAGACAGATATGTTTGTATTCAAGTTTCTTTGAAATCTATACATAATATTTATTTTTGTTCCTCTTTATACAAGAAAAACAATAATCTCTATTTTGATCGATTGTGATTATATGTAATTATGATAATGATAATTACATGTATGTGCATGAATGAGAATTACATGATTTTTCGGTTATTGAAAATAATAAAGAGCAGTGGTATAAAACCAAATAGAATTTTTTGTACCATATAATATTGAAAGTTTTTCTGAAGATGATTTTTTTTAATGAATTCTTTTCAACCAATCTCGTGTAAGATACACGTAAACATGATTATATTATAATTTAATAGCATTTTTATTGAAGAATTTTAAATACAAACTTAAAAAACCTGATATAACTCAATACTAAGTGAATTTCATAAATATTTTTCAAATTAAACAGATTTTTTTTTAATTTCAGGCGCCATATTGGATCGGCCTTTTTGTTTTTAGTTACTTTGGTTTCATATTCGAATTTAGTGACCCCAATAACTCTTAAATAATATAAAAAATAAGCCATTCTTACTAATATTTTTAGCATAAATTATTGGGATTAAGATTTTAGGCGCCATATTGGTCCGGCCATTTTGGAATTTGTTATTTTGACTTCAGATTCGAATCGACCTAAAAAAAACCCTGTAAACCTGAATTCATGTCAATATTTTTTAAATTACGGGTACAAAATGGGTGTGAAATATCACTGTGCGCCGGGTGTATAAAGTTCGGTTTCGCCCGAACTTATACATACTTGTTTACTGTTATAATTGTTCGCTGCTAGTATGGGGATGCAAGTAACCAACCCTATAAGTATCCCGAACAAGAAGTTGAGAAAATACAAGAAGCTATCGCCTCGTACAGTTGTTCAAATCTGTTAAACAAGCTGTTGTGTTTCGGTTAAGAGGATTAAGGACATTGTTGTTGCTGGTTAGCGTTTGCAGCAACCATTATGATCCGAAATACCTTAATGGTTTTATCAGCACTTCACAGTGTTGTGTGTGTGTGTATTAGGGTGGACCAAAAATGCAAGTGAAAAAGTAAAGTGGGAAATTTTATGCTCTCACCCCCTAGGATTGTTCTATACCGAAAAAATACCCCTATTTTTTATTTTGAAATCAAAATGTATTTAGAGATCGCTCAAAGTGCTCAAAGTTTTCCATGCATTTTATATGGGGAAAAAACCACTTTTCGTAAAAATTTTATAGAATTCTGGAAAATCAATATTTTTCGATCGGCAAAACTCTGTTCCTCTTCCGCAGATTCCCAATAATATTACCCAATTCTTTATTTAACCATTTTTTATAGTAACTATATTTTATAGGTCCGCCAAGAACCCCCAAAAAATGTTAGAAAATGCAATGGGGGAAAAAATAAAAAATTTTTGGTATTAAAAAATGGTTAAATAAACAATTGGGTATTGTTATTTTCAGTCTCTTGAAGAGAAAAACAGTTTTGTGTTCGAAAAATATTGATTTTCAAGAATTTCATGCCATTTGTACGAAAAGTTGTTTTTCCCCATATAAAATACATGGAAAACTTTGAGCGCTTTGAGCGACCTCTATATATTTTTTGATTTCAAAATAAAAAATAGGGGTATATTTTTTTCGATATAGAAAATCCTAGGGGGTGAGAGCATTAAAATTCCGACCACTTAGGCGACACTGTGCGTGTGTTTAAAAACCAACAGTATTAGTTAAAAACACGCATGAATAGACTAACCGCCTAATTCTGTGTTTTCTTGATAAATTATTTGTATATTAATTTTGCCAAGATTATTATCAAGTAAAAGCTCCCTTCGCAGTC
>NW_023458754.1:19657-21139 GCF_013731165.1 Rhagoletis pomonella
ATACAAATTAATAAATATATGGGGAGTTCCATACCAAAACGGACGGGACCAAAATATGGCTTTATTTCTCAATGTAAAGTGAAATGAAGCCATAGGAAATAACGCCATATGGCTTTATTTCACTTCACATGGAGAAATAAGGCCATAAGCAAAAATTTTACATATGAGAAATAAAGCCATACGATCTTATTTCAATACAAAAAATTTAAATGTTGTCTCCTTAGCGGCGGTTCGCGTTGACTCGCCACCCCGCGCCGTACTCGCGCGCCACGCGGTCCTTGTATAAAATTGCTGCTTTGTTCATTCTTCTTGCTTTTGATGATATCCATATATACGTATATGAGGTTTTCTTTTAAACCAGTAGAATATATTTATATATCTATATCGTCGTTTAAATTACAAAATCGCGCATCACATAATGCAAAACCGCATATCAAGATAACGCAAAACCGCGTATGTGAGGTCGCATAAATTATTTTGTAGAGAGTAAAAACACTCATATTTCAAAATTGTTCTCTTTTATAAAGCAATCGCATTTCTGGCTAGTATAGGTGCGTTCGAGCTACTTAACAATTACAGCAACTCTATTGCCTGTTTGACACTTTGTTGCTGATACTCAGCTGATGTTTTGCAGAGAAGTTGCAAGGGTTAATTTCACAAAGTACAATTCGAATTAAAAATGGAAATACCTTTAATAATAGACGAGATTGAGAAAAGTGGAGAAGAAGAATCAGAATCGCAAAGAGGAATTTTCTGTTAAAAGAAATCCTAAGAAGGAGACGAATTACAAAAATCCAAAATTTGTTTAACACGATTGAGCTATATGATGGCGACGTATTCTTCTCCCACTTCCGCATGACCCGTGACACATTTGCTGTAAGTATAATAATTAAAAACTTTTGATTTCTGTTATAATCAATGTTTTTAATTTGCTTGGAAACTACTGAATGCTCTACAGTCTTTCTGGTCAACGTTGGACATGCATTATACATTGAAACAGTCCCTGTACCAAACTTTGTGGAAGCTGAGCAACAGCCGAATTACATATCGACAGCTCTCTGATCGATTCAACGTTAGAAAGGGGACAGCTCACAAACTTTTTTTCAAAACCATTAAAGCAGTATGCTGCCTTATAAATGAAATTTGTTGGCCTACGGTTGCCGAACAGCAGGACGTTATGGAAAGATTCCAGGCGAAAAACCAAACTCGTTCCCGTTTGTTGTTGGATGTGTGGATGGAATCCCAGAAAAAGGACGCAAACAGCTAGTAAGATCGCAAGGGAAACTTTTCAATAATAATGCAGGTAGAAGAATGTATACAGTCTAGTCTAGTTTAGTGCATATGTAAATCTTTTAACTTCTTTTGTCGCTTTAGGCTATATGCGAAAGCAATCTTCGATTTTTCGATTTCTTTATTGGCTATCCTGGAAGTTGCCACGACGCACAGTGAGACAGCCCAATAGTAACCGCGGCAAAAAATGGT
>NW_023458754.1:21239-24320 GCF_013731165.1 Rhagoletis pomonella
TTTTTGAAATCAAGATTTCTCAAAAACGATTGAATGGAAAGAAAAGGCACTGAATACCTTTTGCAGAGAACACCTTTCTGCGTAGGCGGCGTCGCACAGTGAGACAGCCCAATAGTAACCGCGGCAAAAAATGGTTTTTGACGTGTCGTCCAATTTGGATGAAATTTTCACAGTATATTAACAGATATATTACTCATATTCCAATTCCCTGAAATTTCAGCCTCATAACTTCATTACTTTTTGGTCTAGAGCAAGTCAAAGTTGAGGTATGCCAACGCGCTTGAAATATGTTAGTTCAATATGTAATAATCAAAAGCTTATTAAAATAAAAATACATAATAAATGTAACTTTAAAGTATTTTTTTAATTAATTTAGTTATTGTAGAATGAGTAAATGAAAAAATAAATTTAAAAAAAAAAACAAATTTTTTTTTCTTAACAACAGAATTGTGGTGCAAAAATTGAAAATTTTGCATTTTCAATGGCCTAGGAAATATAGAGCAGCCCCTCGCCCTAGGTGCAGACTTATACCAAATGAAAGTTTGAAGTCTCAGCTTTAATTTAAAGTAGAGGACATATAGCAAAAGTTTGCAAAAGCACATTAAACATACAAAAAACTACAAAAAGTACGTAACGCGCACATTCTGTCGCTATACGTATGTTAGCATGCAATAGCATGTTTACAACTTTTTACTTTTATTTTTTTTAATTGTTTACTATTCACTTATTGTGCAAGAGAATAGTAATAAATTACAAATGTTTTTTGTTAGTTATTCAGAATTATGCTTTAAAGATCATTTATGTTTTAATAAAAATATTCTTGTTTACATAAATTTTATTTACGTTATTAATTTGATAGATAATTTTGTTGAAGGTCATTGACTTTGGGTTAGATAGTTGCATAATTTTTAATTTAAATTGATAGTGCAAGATATTGTTCTTATCTAAGTTGTGTTATGATCACTTTCTAATGTTGTTAGTTTAATTGTTATATTGTAGTGCCGCTTGTCGCCTGGCAGGAAAATAGAGTATTTTAAAAGGTTCAATCGAAAATACCAACGCAATCTTATTTTTGCTAAAAACAAGTAGTTTCTTTCCCGCCATCTATCGGGCAAGTTTGCTTGTATCCCCTGGAGCCAATCCTCCCCAGCAAAAAGTTCGCCGCCACTAGCTAACCGCTCACCTTTTGTGTTTTTTTTTGCCGCCACCAGCATAATGTATAAGTGCATAAATTAAAACAACTTAGCTATAAAGTAACATTAGTGAGGCCCTCAGCCGCCATAGAAAATATTTTTTTTTTGATTTCGTGCTCAAGTGTTAGGACTTGCAACTTTGGTTTTAAATTCATAAGTATAAAGAAGGAAAAAAAAAATGTAATAATGTACTGCAACTATTAACTTAAGAAAAAAAATGTTTGCTTATTATATTAAATACTATAAATAGTAGTAAAAATATAGATGTTGGTAAATTCCATACGTATTGCATGGACACTGCAAAATTATATGTAGAGCTTTATGGCTGGTACTACATGCCCATCACTGTGCATAAAGTTCTCATTCACGGCAGCAAAATGGTATCTGAGGCTATATTGCCAATAGGTTTGTTTGCAATTTTTATTTTTGAAAGTATTTTTTTAAACTTTATTTAATATAATATATATATATTTTTTTCTACAGGAATGTTATCCGAAGAAGGCAAGAAGCAATGAATAAGGAGTATAGAAACTGTAGGCTATTCCATTCTCGTAAAAATTCACGTATTTCTACGAATGAAGATGTAATGCACTATTTGCAAATATCATCAGATCCTTATATTAATTCATTTAGAATGAGAAACAAATTAAAAAAATTAGAATACCATGATGATGTTAAAAAATTATTGATTGAATGAAAAAAAAATATTGTTTTTTTTATTGCATTTCAATGGGAGGTGGGCGTATTAGTGGGCGTGTTATTGTAATTTTTGCATGAAACATTTTAAATGATATAAATTACAGTAATATCGAATTTGAAGGTTGTATTTAATATATTTTAGAAAATATGGCACTTTTTATGTTGAGGTAGTATGGGTGATGGGGTTAAAAGTGGGCCAGAGTTCAATTTTTATTTCAAATAATGTTTGTAACTATATAACATTCAAGTATACCAAAATTGAAAGTTATACCTAAAGTATTACGGACAATACGGCATTTTACAAATTTCGACTGTATGGCAGGTGGGCGTAAAAGTGGGCGAATTTTCTTATTTTTTTTTTTAAAAACTGGAATTGTCTCAAAAATAACCTGTGCAAAATTTCAGAGCTCTGCAATGACTCCTTGTATTTAATGCCGGCGTTGTCTCACTGTGCGACGCCAGCGTTTGGAAAAATAGCCGAATTTATCAAAAGATCACGTCGGCCGAAGTTCAGCTTGCTAGCGGGACCATATTATTAGCAGATTCCGCTTATCCGCAAACAAAATATTTAATGGTCCCACACTAAAAATAAAATTTTGTAAAACTGCGACGAAAATCGTTCGTAGTGTTGGTTTTTGTACAATGTACGAAAGTTTCGTTCATAATACGAACACATTTTTCACAACGAAACAAGATTTTACGAACCATACGTAAATATAACGAAAGGACTTTCGTAAGGCATTTTTTCAGTAGAATTTACAAAATCTTACGTTTATTTTACGAAACACATTCGTAAAGCTCTGAACAAATCTCAGACGAATAATTTTGTATATTGTCGGAAGGTATTCGTAATATTTACGTATGGTTTTAAAATTTACGAAATCTACATCCCTGTATTCGTGCAATTTAGTTAATACTTTCGTATAAAGTACTAATTCAGAAACATGTTTTTAAATTCGTACAACATACGAATATTTTCGTACAATATACTCAATTTCCGGCAGTTTAATATTTCATCATATTTTTTGTATCGCGTGTCATTGCGGAATTAATTGTTGGTGGCTGCTGTGAAACGTATAATACAATGTTAAACGTTTTAAAAAAGTATTTTCTGGATAAAAAAACAATACCAAATTAAATACATATTAAAGCTGTGGGTATACTATGCTTTTAAGCATACAATGTTTTT
>NW_023458754.1:24420-29146 GCF_013731165.1 Rhagoletis pomonella
TTTTTAACATTGACTGCGCTGCGCCTTGCGCTGCAATGTGGGATTGAGAGGCACTACTTAATGTATGACTTTTCACTGAAACTTGCATTTCAGACTCCTTATAATTTTCCTTTAATTTATAGTCGTCAAGGAAACAAACATCGGTGAAGCTGGGAATCTGTCAAGTGCCTTTACATAAAAATATTATAGTGTTTAAGAAAGTAAAACCAGTATTTTTTATACCCTTTCATATTTTATATCTTATAGTGAAATGTACAGGTTCAAGTTAATAAAGTGGTAGCCGGGTTTTAAATAAAACACCTTCTCCTTTCGCTGCTCAAATTGGAATGTCTTCTTTTATTCTCTTCTTTTCACAAGATGGTGTCTTATAACTATATCTTAAGGTCTAGTTACACTATTCGTGTACTAAAAATATGCTAAAGGGACTATTACACTATTACAATGATTTACATGATTTATTAATCTATTACTTAAGCTAGCCTATACAACGCTACTACAGCTCGGCCATCCTGATTAATAGAATCACCTGATTCTGCTCAGCATATATATACGTGAGCTTATGACGTAAAATTTTCTCTACCAAAAAAACCGTATCCTATCTTTTGGAATTCGCATTTTCGCAATTGTACCACGGTTTCAGATTTGCGACTGACCAGACACCTTTGTATGGTATTTGTGTTTGCTGGAAGCCCTCTACATCCTCCACTAGATAGCGATCGTTGTCGAGAATTTTAGATATCTTATACGGCCCTTTGAACTTAGGGATTAGTTTGCTAGACGCTCCTGTCTGCGAGCTAATATTAGAAATTACTACATAATCTCCTAACTTAAAGTTGCATGGTTTTTTACGTTTAACATCTGAGTACCCTTTATTATAAGTTTGTGCTTTACATTGTTCAACTTCTGCTTGTTTTCTAAGATCTTCTATATTTTTGTGGTTCGGAGTGTTTAATAATTCTAACACATTCTCGCTCACACTATCTATGACCTTTCCTTTCTGTCGGACCCCGAATAGCAATACACTGGGTTGCTCTTTGGTTGCCTTATGAACCGTATTATTCATAGCATGTTCTACTGACTCCAAGACATTTTCCCAGCCCACCTCTTTCTCAGCATCTAACATCTTAGCTATCATTGGACCTAAACTTTTATTCACAATTTCGGCCTGACCATTTGGTTGAGGTGAGCTTGTTGCTACTTTTATGTGTTCTATGTTATTATCTTCTAAGAAATTTTCGAACTCTCTCGACGTGAAACAAGTTCCCCGATCTGATACTATAGACCTCGGTTGTCTTGGCCGGATACAAACGAACGAACTTCGTGAATGCATCGATTACTACCAACACGTGCTTGAACTTTGTTCCCTTGCTATGGATCGGTCCGTAATGATCAATGTGCACCATTTCGAATGGTTTATTTCCCTTTGGAATCATGTGTAACATTCCTTCTTTCTTACCGCTTTTATTTGAAAAGGCTATACACTTCAAGCAGTTTTCGATATGAACGGTTGCCTTTTTCCTAACATTCGGAAACCAATAACTTTTCCCTATAGTCTCTACAACCTTGTGTACTCCTAAGTGCCCCATTTCGTCGTGGTATTTATATAGAACATGTGGTTCCATGGACTCTGGCACATAGAAGAGTAAATCTTTATCTTTCTTTTTATACACTACCCCATTTCTCATTTCGAACTGGCTGCTCTCTTTAGACTCTAAGTCCTTTTTGATATCTTCTATGTGTTTATCTTTATTCTGACATATAATTAAATTTTCTTCAAACGTGTTGGTGTGAACCACCAAGACGTTATTTACTCTACTCAACGCGTCCACATGTTGCATCCTTTTACCCTCTCTATGTTCGAGTTCGTAATCATAATTTTGTAACTCTAGCGCCCACCTGGCAATCCTTGGGTTCATTTCTTTTTTATTTAGTGTCAGCGTCAGCGAATTGCAGTCAGTAATAATTTTAAATTTTATGCCTTGTAGGTATACCCTGAATCTCCTCAACGCGTATACTATCGCCAGTGTTTCTAGTTCGAAACTGTGATACCTAGACTCTACATCCGTTGTACGTTTCGAGAAATAAAAAACTGGATGTAGCTTATTATCCTTTTTCTTCTGAAGCAGTATCGCCCCGAAGCCTAGTGAACTCGCGTCGCAGTGGAGTTCTGTCGCATCACAAGGGTCGTATATCACTAACACTGGGGAGGCTATTAACTTGGCTTTAAGTGTATCAAACGTTTCCATCTCCAGCTGACCGAATCGAAATTTTTCTTCTTTTTTCAAGAGGTCGTAAAGGGGTTTGGCTATGGTCGAAAAATCTTTAATGAACCTACGAAAGTAGGAGCAGAGTCTTAAGAAACTTTGCACTTCGTGCACTTTGGTTGGTACCGTAAAATTTTCAACTGCCTTCAATCCTTTTTTGTCAGCCCGTATCCCTTCGCCCGTGATCGCGTAACCTAAATATGAAATTTATGCTGAGAAAAACTCGCACTTATCTAATCGCAACTCTAGTTTATTCTCAACCAGACACCGAAAAACTTTTCTCAAAATGTGAATATGTTCATCTACAGTCTCTGTCGCGATCATAATATCGTCCAGGTACACAATTACTTCTCCACTGCGTATCATTTCCGAGAATATCTTATTTACAAACTTTTGAAAAATAGCCGGAGCGTTTCTTAGCCCAAATGGCATTCTTAAGAACTCAAATTGCCCTAGTGGCGTTATAAACGAGGTATATTTTACTGACTTTTCTTCAACAAACACATGAAAAAATCCATTTTTCAGGTCTAACTTCGTGAACAACTTTTTGTTTACTAACCGATCCAACAAGTCATCAATCAGTGGTATAGGGTAGTTATCCTTTGCCGTGACTTTATTAAGTTTCCTGTAATCAACGCACATTCGGAGTTCGCCCGTTTTCTTTTTCACCAAAACTATAGGAGAAACGAATTCTGAACTACTAGGGCGAATATACCTTTTTTCTAAGTAGTCATCTAATATCTTTTGTAGCTCTGCCTTTTCGGTATACGAAAGTCTTCGTGAAGCGCAACTGAAAACTTTTTCGTCTTCCAAAGCTAAACTTATTTCCTGCCTGACCCTAGGCTCTTTTGGTCTTTTTGCACACAAATATTCTTCTCGGAACAACTCTTGAAAATACTTTTTGTCTTTGTAACTTATTTTGTCGCTAATCATATACTCAGTTTCGCCCATTTCAGGAATTTCTATCGCTAATATTTCGTTGATGGCTTCGTTCACTATTTTGTATGTAGAACTACCACTAACCACTTCTTCTTTATCTGTGACACTAACCTTTGGCACAACCGCTGCTTTGTATGTTGAATTTTTACTCGCCACCTTTTCTTTGTTACAAACATTAAAATTCGTTACACTGTTTACAACATCTGTGTCTGCAGTTTCATCCATAAACTCTACATCACCGATTTTAAGCTTGGCTTCGCTCGCCTGAATAAAATTTCTGCCTAAAATAACTGAATAACTAATCGATTCGTCAGGAACTACTATAAGTTCAATCAACACGTTTTTATTGAGCACTTTGACATAACAAAATATTTGTCCAAAAATTGATAGTTTTGACTTATTGAGACCATAGTATGAGTTTCTTTCATCTTGTAACTGCACTCTTCCCGGTACAAGGCTCTTCTTTACAAGACTTATTGGGCTCCCCGAATCGACTAGGCATTCTATAACCATATCAACATTAAGATTATCTACGATACTAATACTAAAATAACTTACAAAATTGCTACTGGATGTCGACTTCTTGTAGTTTTTGCAGCTCGCCGCAAAATGTCCACGTTCGCCACACGCAAAGCACGTCCCGTATTCGCGCTTAGGCTTGCTGCACTCTTTTGCGATGTGGCCGGAGCAATTGCAGTTGTAGCACCTTAGCCGCTCTTCACCACTTTGTAAATTCGTTTTTGGTGCGGCTCGTCGCGGCAACTTGACAGTCCGAAATGCTCTAGTCACCTCACCAGCACTTTTAAAATTCTGAAGCTTGGCTTGTATCTGCAATTGTTTATTAGGAATGCCGTCTACGAGGTATTCAACAAATTCTTCGTCGCATAGGTTGAGGCCAGCGCTTAACAGCCGTTTCTCGTTAGCGTAGCTACTGAACTGTTCACCAAACTTCCAAATTCGCCTTTCAAATTTTCTACGTACATTGAGCAAGTTGTCTTTCTTTGCGAATATTGCCTCCATTTCTGCGAGGATTTCGCCAACAGTGCGCATAAACATCTTGTTGGAGTTGTACCACATCAGGGCTTCGCCTTTCATTTTGAGCCGTACGACTAAACTTAACGCCTCATCGCTGACTTGTAAAACTCGCTGAAAATGGAGCAACTGAGACCGCCACATGTCAAAATCCTCGCTTCCGTCATAGTCGGCCATAAGCTCTTTCATAGTCTCCAACCCAGGCTTAGCGTTGTCTGTTGCGACCGTCAATTTCGCTCCGCCTTGTTGTAGCTCTAATTTTAGTTTAAGCAACTCTATCTCCTTTTCTAATAGACTTATTTTCGTACCATCGAATTCACGGGTGTTACTTGGGCCGCACCCTAGCTCACTTGTCACGCTAACAATTTCTTGCGAAAATTCGCGCCGCTCTACGCCACTGCCTCTATTCGCACCGTCGTTGCTATACGCACCGTCGTTGTTATGCGCACCATCGTTGTTAGACGCACCATCGTTGTTAGACGCACCATCGT
>NW_023458754.1:29156-33559 GCF_013731165.1 Rhagoletis pomonella
GCACCATCGTTGTTAGACGCACCATCGTTGTTAGACGCACCATCGTTATTCGCGCCGTTGCTATCATTCGTAAAATCGCCATCATCGTCGTTATTCGCTCCATCGTTGCCACGCTCACCATCGCCGTTATTCGCACCTTTGTCATTGGTTGATCCCTCGCCGTTATTCGCGTCGTTGCCGTTGTTTGGTCCATCGCCGCTATTCGCACCATTGCCAGCACCTTCGCCGTTATTTTTTTCTTTGGCTGTACCATTGCCTCCATCGATATTTGGTGGCACCGTATCTTTCGCGCCGCGTTTTTCTGGCACACTATCACCTCCAGGCACGTCAATGGCTCCTGGACACAAGCCCCGTGCTTCTGCCGACAGCTCGCTAAGTCGTGCAGCCAGCGACGCTTTTGCTCCACTAGCGTTGAGCCCCACTGCCGTGCACCACGCTTTTAATTGAAGTAGCGAGTACTTCTCCGCGTTAATTGTTTCCCGATTCATATTGAAATTTTAAAAGCTTACGTTGGAAGGGTTCTGTGACCACTTCTGATGAAATGTACAGGTTCAAGTTAATAAAGTGGTAGCCGGGTTTTAAATAAAACACCTTCTCCTTTCGCTGCTCAAATTGGAATGTCTTCTTTTATTCTCTTCTTTTCACAAGATGGTGTCTTATAACTATATCTTAAGGTCTAGTTACACTATTCGTGTACTAAAAATATGCTAAAGGGACTATTACACTATTACAATGATTTACATGATTTATTAATCTATTACTTAAGCTAGCCTATACAACGCTACTACAATAGTTTTGTTGAGTCTCATAGTTTAACACTTTGCATCAATATACTTTATTGAATGAAGCCTAAGCAATAAAAAATATGTAGTATAGAACCTATTCGTATGCATATAAATAAAAGAGTTAAGTTTTATTATACAGCGTGGCGAGGAATAACTGTTACCCCGGTTTTTTTTTTTGAGAAATAAAAGGGTCCTTTATAGATTTTGCGAAAAAAGTATTTTATTGTTAATTTTCCGCAGATTTTACTTTAGTTGTATTAATTATTTAATACACTTTAATCCCTATTTACATTTTCCAGCAGTTTAAACTTTGAGAGAAAAGTTCATTTGGCACGCAAGTCTTTTTCAGGTGTATTTTTTCTTAGGGTTTGTACAAAAAAATACAAAAAAGAAAAAAAGCTGTATAAGGTTGGTCGAATGAATGGCCGTCCTAGTCGCCAGTTCCGAGTCGATTCGATTTTTAAGTGTGAGGCCTTATGTTGGACCAAAGGGGGAGTATAAGGGACTCAAAATGGAAAAAATTTGTTTATGGTTACAGAAGATATGGAATAAAGTAACTAACGAAGACCTGCGTGCCAAATAAACTTTTCTCTCAGTGTTTACACTGCTACCAAATGTAAATAAGGATTAAAATTTAAAAAATAATTAATATAATTAAAGTAAATTCTGTGGAAAATTAACAATAAAATACTTTTTTCGCAAAATCTATAAAGGACCCTTTTATTTCTCAAAAAAACTGGGGTAACAGTTATTCGTCGCCACGCTGCAGCGCGCTGTAGATAAAATAACATTTTTTATTAATTCTAAACTACAGTGTAGTTAGAAAATTCTTCTTCTTTCGTAGAACGTATGATTGCTTTTATTATTAACACTATAAAAAACATGACTAAAATTATAGCACAACATTTTCTTTATATTTTAATCAATAATGTTAAGCGTTTTTGCAAAACGTTTTGTTAAACAAAACCGCTTAAAATTAACGATAAAAGCAAATTAAAAGTGTTGTGTTATAATTCGTAATATGTTTTTTACAGTGTGGAGAATGAAAGCAAAATCGCACATTCTACGAAACAAGCGCAGATTTTACGAAAGTGATTTCGTTAAATATCCGAATTATTTCTGTGCAATTTACAAAAATTTCGTAAAAAAAATAAAGAAATAGTTCGAAATTCATTAGTAAATAGTACGAAATTCTTTAGTAAATAGTACTAAATTCTTTAGTAAATTGTACGAATACATTCGTAAAATGTACTAAAAATCTGATGCCTGATATTTTCGTATATGTACGAAAACGGCTTTGTACAATCAACGAAAACTTTCGTGGCTCAAAATGACGAAAATTTTCGTAAGATTTACGCAAGTTTTCGTTATATTTACGCAGATTTTATTTTAAGTGCATAAAGGGACATTGGGCATCTTTCTACGGAAGAGAAAAGATTTAACTACTATCTTAGTTCCACACGAGTAAAAATTTAGAATATTAAATCACATCGATGGATCATCTATAAAGTATGCTTCAAAAATTGTAATGGCCTGCACTATACTTACGGTTACCATCCGTCCTTTATTTCAAAGGACACTCCTTTATTTTAGCTCTCTGTCCTTTATAATTTTTTTTTCAAAATAAAGGACGCATTTTGTCCTGTATTTCTTGATCTGTCCTTTAAATCAGTTCTGGATTTTTCAGAGGTAAATTTTTGAACGGAGAATATAAAATAATAAAAATGTCCCTTATAAAATATAATGAAAACCTTCGCCAGTTTGTTTCGCACCTCTCTTAAGGGTTGCTATTTAATCGATAATCTTCGTGCAATCTATAAATCACGAATCATTGCTAATACTGATAGAAAAATTAATATACATACTTTGAGTAAAATTCTCAAAAGAAAGGGGAAAGTTGGGCCCAGTACGTGTTGCACGCTGAGTTTCAAAACTGGAATTTAGTGTTCATAATTCACTGGAGACTTAATTTTTCACTCATTTGGTTAATTTTTTGAATGAAAGCTTATAAAATTTGCAAGTGTTCAGTGGAACCTTATTTGTGAAATTTTTATTTTAAATTTTTTAGTGCAAAGTGCAGAAAAAGTAGCAATTTTGAAGAAAATGTATTCTACTTTTCCGTTAATAAATGTTACATAATAAAAACTAGTTGAAAGCAATTGTTTGGTTTTTCCAAAATGAAAAAAACACAAAAAAATTTGAAATGTTATAAAAAATTTTCACCAAAATAATTTTTTTTATTTTTATTCAAAATTTGTATATGCAGTTTAATAGATCATTAAATTTATAATATTATATATATACTAGCAGACCCGGCGAACTTCGTCCCGCCCAAAATTTTGATATATTTTATTGAAACTTTTTGGTCCAACATTTTCACCAACAATTCACGTTTACAATTTTCATTGGCACATTTGTCTGCTAAGATTAAGGTTTGGTGGTCATTTGCCGCTTTAAATAACCTAAGGAAAGTGTTATATCCGTTCTTGAAATTCTCCAGTTGTGCGGCATTTCATAGCACGGTTATTCGCAAAGCGAAATAAATTTTTTCCTCTGCACTCCCTGGCGGCAACAATGACCCGGTTCTCGGTGACTCGGATTAAATTGTGAAACTAAACCATCCAGAGACCCACTCAAATACACAAAAAGTTTCGTTAAAATCCGTACAACCATTTAGGAGGATTTCACTCACAAACGCACCTACAGAAGAATAAAAAAATGCATTCAAAGATAGCTAAAGGTCGATAGGTTTTTAGGTCTCACACTCCTTTTCAAATAGCCCAAATTTTCTCCATGAGTATGGGCTTGATTTCAACTATATACATATCTCCATAAGAAGTTCCAGTACTGTACCATGAATACTTTCAGAGATATGCAGTATATGCCCCCTTTTCCAATAGTTCCAACTTTTCTCCAAGAGTATGCGATTTATTTCGTACATCTCCATACAAAACTCTAGAACTCTACCAAAAAATTTCCAGAGATAAGCAGTATGAAAAATTCGGTTTGTATGGGAGATGTCACACCATTTTTACTATAGCTAAAATTTTTCTCCAAGGGTATGCGATTGATTTCGTATATCTCCATACCAATTTCCAAAACTCTACCATGCACACTTTCAGAGATATGTACGTATGTATGAGAAATTCGGTTTGTATGGGAAGTGCCACGCCCCGTTTACATATAGATTTTTTTTTTCAGCCTAAAACCATCCTTGGGACACGTGCGGCAGGTGGCAGTTTCAAAAAAATTGGTTCAGCCGCTCTCGAGCCTTGCAAAAACTAACAAACGGCTTTCTAAATATAAATTAGTTGAGATATATCATATATTATAATTATATTTTGACAGTATCCGTTCTTTCTGATTGGCGCAAAAAAATCTTGCCTAGTGACGAATTCGCCCCTTGATATGGTCGTTACTTAAAGCTATTTATATTCGAAATTGCATGAAAATTGGAAAACAGGAATCTATAAGCTTATCCAGGCAAAAAGCTACCTATGTACCGAATTTTAATCAAATCGGACCATAAATACGATTTCTTCGAACAGATCGGTCCCTGGTCCACTTCTCGGACAAAATGGATCATATATGCTAATATATGCTAAAAAGCTACCTACG
>NW_023458754.1:33659-39584 GCF_013731165.1 Rhagoletis pomonella
AAAAAAAAATCTTGCCTAGTGACGAATTCGCCCCTTGATATGGTCGTTACTTAAAGCTATTTATATTCGAAATTGCATGAAAATTGGAAAACAGGAATCTATAAGCTTATCCAGGCAAAAAGCTACCTATGTACCGAATTTTAATCAAATCGGACCATAAATACGATTTCTTCGAACAGATCGGTCCCTGGTCCACTTCTCGGACAAAATGGATCATATATGCTAAAATCTACCTACGTACCGAATTTTAAGCAAATCGGACCGTAAAAACGATTTTTTTGAATAGATCAGTCCCTGGTCCACTTCTCGGAAAAATTGGACCATATATCCTAATATATGCTAAAAAACTACTTACGTACCGAATTTTAAGCAAATCGGACCATAAATGCGATTTTTTGGAATAGATCGGTCCCTGGTCCACTTCTCGGAAAAAATTTATCACATATGCTAATACATACTAAAAAGCTATCCGCGTACCGAATTTTAAGCAAATCGGAGCGTAAATTCATATATATAAATGGGTCATATATGCTAATATATGCTAAAAAGCTACTTACGTACAAAATTTGAAGCAAATCGGACTATAATAAGATTTTTTCGAATAGACCGGTTCCTGGTCCACCTACCCGAAAAAAAGTAAAATTTTTTTAGCCTAAAACATGGTGGTTACCGAAAGCTATTTGTATACAAAATTTCATGAAAATCTGACCAGCCGTTCGCGAGATTACCTGTTAAAAAAAAAAAGGGACTTCTCTTTATATAATTAGTATAGATATAGATGTATTATAATAATAAAGAGCAAGGTGCAAGTGTCTAAGAGTCCCCGTTGATTTTTAAAAATAAAACAAACGCATTTATTTCCCATTTCGCATGCAGGTGTGCTCGAAGTGTTATCGAAAAAAAATTATTAAAAATCAACGCAATCTTTTAGCTACTTGCCACTTGCATTTGTTATACTGCAATTTAATGATCTATAAAACTGTATACCCAAAATTTTTCTAAAAACTAATATTTGTTTTTAATTTTGGTGAAATTTTTTGTATAACATTTTAAATTTTTCTTGTGAAATTATTCATTTCTGAGGAAACCTACAATCGCTTTCAATTAGGTTTTATTATGTAACATTTATTAACTGGAACAGGAGAATCGATATTCTTCAAAATTGCTACTTTTTCTGCACTTTCAAAATTCGTGCTCAACTGGTCTCTTACTAGGTTTATAAGCTTTCATAAAAAAATAATAATCCAAGCGTCTTTAAAAAAGGGAAACTTGTACAATAAGATAATATAATGTACTAGTAAATGTTTGATTTAAATTGCGATACTTTTATCATTTTGAAAAAATGTCCTTTATTTTACGTTGGTTAATATGGTCGCCGAGACTATACTACACAATTTCATAATAGAGCATGACTGCGATCTAAGTTCAGTGGATTCTTTGAAAAACAATTTTGAACAAAATATATCTGACAATGCTGGCGCAATAGAATTTATCGAAAACATTAACGAGAAAAGTGAAGGGATTATAAGAAAAAACAAAATGAAAATGTTATTTTCATCGTAAAGTTTTCGTTTATTAATTAATAAAAAGGGATTAACAAAACAAATGTTTATAGCATAAACATTAATTCATTTGAGATCACAAGTTTGAGTTCAGTAGTAAGTGTTATATTATTATTATTTTATAATAAAGCATGTTTATGATCGCTTCTCTAAAATTTTTCTTAACGCATTTAGGACGCCAATTTTTTCCTTTTCTATTTCTAGCTTCGCTCTCTCCAGCAGCATTAGTTCCTTATGGCATTTTTGCTCTTGACTAGCCTCTGTCTTTAAATATAATAATGTTTCGTTCGTTGATTATCTGGAGCGCTTCCATCGTAGCTATCCGATTCGCCTTCGCTCCCCTTACATGGGGGACATACCAAGGAGGACTCCAAATTTTCCACGGTTGAATTGAATTTCGGCTCCCATAAACAGGGTCAAACTCGTCAAAATACTCCCAGCTGGTAGCATCCCTTCCTGTTTCTTTGTTCCTCTTGTACGATACCAATAAGTTTAAAAACTTTCTCTGGAGTAGCTCTTTAGAACCCGGAACTTCGGGATTCACGGCCTTCATGGCCTCTAGGACTTTACCCCAGAGAAATGATTTTTTCTTCTTGCCGGCAGCAAATTCAGCCTCCATATCCAGTCGGCATCGTAAAAGTTTATTAAAAGCGGAACCCAGTCTTTCGCTGCAAAAAAGTAAAGAGACATAATAATCAAAACTATTTGCAACCTATCTATATGATAGATCTTCATATGATCTTTCATTGTGTTGTGCAAACGAAAATTTTTTTTGCCGGTTATTTCAAAAATTTGCGCACATGAAGTGTCAACAGAACGTGTGACTTTTGCAAGTGTTGCCACATATTGGCATCAAACGTGGCCACATATTCGCATCAAACGTGATACTTTGGCAAATTTGCAACACTGCTGCTGTGATTGCCATCTCGAACGCACCCTATATTCCAGCATGAGTGGATAAGGCTTGAGGCAAGAGCTTCGGTGAGCAAATGTCAGTTACGCGGGCCTGCAGAACGACGATACGCGGTTTTGTACTTTAAACGACGATATATATATATGAGGTTGAGTACTTTTCGTTTTTGTCATTAACAATTTTATACATACCTCAAGTTAATATGCTCCTTACCTATTTAAAAGAAAATTTCATATACATTCGTACATACATATATCTATACAAATTAATATACATATATACATACTTATGTATATATCTATGAGATATTATTTTAAATATGTAAGATCTCTTCTTCTTCTTCTTTATTGGCGCAGTAACCGCCTAAGCGATTTTGGCCGAGTCTAAAACAGCACGCCAGTCATTTCTCTTCTGTGCTAAGTGACGCCAAGTGAAGCCAAATCCTTCTCCACCTGGTCTTTCCAACGTAGAGGAGGCCTTCTGAATTTTAATTCGCTGCACTATGTCCATATCGTTGTAAAGCTCATACAGCTCATCGTTAAATCGTCTGCGATATTCGCCATCACCCAACGCGTAAAGGTCCGTAAATATTTCGCAGAGTCTTTCTCTCGAAAACTCCAAGAGCCGCCTCATCAGATGCTTTCATAGTCCATGCCTCCGCGCCATACACCAGCATAGGCATGATCAGTGACTTATAGAGTGTGATCTTTGTACGACGAGAGAGGACTTTACTTCTCAATTACTGTCAACAATGACGTGGGTGCCAAGATGCGTATGCTCTGACTGTTTGTGTGATGACAGGAGATACTTCGTTTTGTCCTCGTTCACCACCAGACCCATTCGCTTTGCTTCTCTATCCAATTCCGAGAAGGCAAAACAGACGTAGCCCTTGTTTTTCCGATAATATCGATGTCGTCGGCATACGCCAGCAATTGTACGCTCCTGTAAAGTATTGTGCCTGAGCGGTTCAGTTCTGCGGCTCTTATTCTCCAACATCAGGTTAAAGAAATCACACGAAAGGGAGTCTCCTTGTCTGAAAGCTCGTTTGGTATCAAACGGCTCGGAGAGGTCCTTCCCTATTCTGACGGAGCTGGCGGTATCGCTCAACGTCATTGTAAGATATATTTATATAAAATTAAAATGTGTATAAAATTGCTAATGACAAAACCGAAAAGTACTCAACAGTACAGACGCTATATAAGGAAAACTGAATCATTACGAAATAAAATTATAAATGAATCATTACGAAATAAAATTAAAGTAGCCGCACTTTCGCATTTTCTCGTTTCAGTTCGGGAACATTGTTTACTTGTTTTTTAATAACAAAATAAACAATCTTTTGTTGTAAAATTTATGTACTTTTTGAAAGAGGTTTTCAAATAATGTATTTTACTAGTGTTTCAAAAGAGAATATCGGTGATTTAGTGCATTTTTGAACGTGCAGTTACTCACAAAAAAAGAGCAGCAATTCGAAAAAGTATTTTGGCCGTAGAATACGTCTTACGTTTCGATATGGAGGCTACCATTACACCACGTGAACGTGGGTGAACTAATTAAAATACATACTTATATTTCTTGATATTTCCGAGTAAATTTTTTCTCTTAATATGGATAGCTCTGCTCTCTCTCATCTTAACGAAAAGCTGTTTCTAAAATGTCTATGAGTGACACAACTTAAAAATCCATTCTTAACTGAAAACTTTATCTTAACATGTGTTTTAATTTACGACTATGACTATGGGCCATAATATATTTCCTAACAATAATAATCACGCTCACAATTTTGAGATAAAGTTAATGTACCTTTTTGGGGAGAAAAAGTGTATTTTCAATGTCTGTGAATCACCGAAACAAAAAGTGCTACGTTCCGAATGCATTCCGTAAAAATAACGAGCTTTTCTAAACCAAAAAATTCTGCCCGTTCGGTTGCCGAATTTGCACAAACTACAGTGACAGCCGAAATTCACCTGACGAGTATCAACCGGCGAAAAAACTAAGACGCTCCGACGCACAGTGGTCCAAATGCTCAATCTAGCTGGAAGAAAATAAAATTTTCGAAAATCTTGGAAACAACAATTTTGTTTGATTATAAGTTAGAAAGTGTCCACAGTGCATAACGGTATATTTGTTTTGTTTTAATTCGCTGAAATAGCTTCGCTTTATGCTTTGAAAAACAGGTGTTTAGTTTGTTCATACAATATTAATTGCAAAGTTGATCTTTATTTGAAAAAGTGGAGTGGTTTTAAAGTAATTTAAAAAGTTTGTATATTTTCTGTGGATAAAAATTATTAAGGTGAAGATATTAGTAATTCTTTCTGTGTATGAATATTTGTTGAATGTGGTAATTTGTTTAGATAAAAATTCGTTGTATCACATGAGGTTCTAGCACGTGGCAATTTTTGCAATATTAAAATTCGATTCAAGTTTTGGGTAGGACTTAATCCGACTTATGCTGTGGTTAATGAATTTTTGTCAAGGCAATTGTATCAGCTTTTCAATGTTTGCATAATCAGCAGCCAGTTTTTGCCTAAACGATTTTTTTTCGCTCACAGTGGAAAATGCCGATAACAAGGAGGGAACTTTACAATGTTTGGTGTAGTACGAAACAGCAAAAAGAAAAAAGCAATGCTGTTTTAGCATATATTTTCAATTATATCGGGGTTCAAAGTGAAGAAAATAATGAATACAGTAAAGATGTGCGGCAATCTGTTTATATTTTTATATCCATTTTGAAAAAAAAAGTGGACGCAGGCCCATCGAACAAAGCTTGTGTTTGAGAATTCTGCTCCGTCAGAAGCGTCCGCAATGAAAAAAAAATTAAATTTTTCTTTTAAGGAACCAGTACCTTACACTTTAAATGAGGCTTTAGTTTTATATATTGATGGAGGATACACGAAAAGCACGTATAACCTGATGCGTTCGGGTGCAAAAAGTCGCAATGCCAACATCTACCCCTCATACAATAAACTCTTGGAGGCAAAAATGGAGTGCTATCCAAAAGATGGTATCAAAATTTGCGATATATCGGCTGAAGTGTCTTTGCAAAGTTTGGTAGATCACACTACAAGAAGACTTTTAGAGCAGCAAAGAGAAGTTTTAAGGCACTACAAATGCAATGAGCTTGTTTTGACATTTAAGTGGGGATGTGATGGCAGCAGCGGCCATTCGCGATATAAGCAAACGTTTAATGACAGTAGCGAAAAAACAGACGAATTTTTGTTTGCAATTTGTTTGGTTCCCTTGCAACTCAAAGAAAATAATAAAATTATTTGGCACAACCCACGTCCATCCTCTACAAGATTTTGTAGGCCGATCAAACTTATTTTTGAAAAAGAAAGTAAGTCATTGGTTGAAAAAGAAATAAATGCCGTAAAAGCTCAAATAGCTGCGATAGGTCCAACTAAAATTTTTGAAGAAGATGAACAAATTAATGTCACTCATAATTTTTAT
>NW_023458754.1:39684-42343 GCF_013731165.1 Rhagoletis pomonella
AGTGTCCGGAGGATGCATCCGACTAGGCAGAGCATACTTTGAAGTCCCATCTAATTAGAACTTAAGAAAGTTCAATTACATGGCAGTTGAGAAGTGCATGTGCAAAAATTTCCTAAATTGCATAAAGGAAATTTTTGCACATGCAGCAGTACATAGCATGTATTTAGGCGCCTGGTGTTAGCAGACGCGCCTAAACAAGCTTGTTTTGACATTTAAGTGGGGATGTGATGGCAGCAGCGGCCATTCGCGATATAAGCAAACGTTTAATGACAGTAGCGAAAAAAAAAACAGACGAATTTTTGTTTGCAATTTGTTTGGTTCCCTTGCAACTCAAAGAAAATAATAAAATTATTTGGCACAACCCACGTCCATCCTCTACAAGATTTTGTAGGCCGATCAAACTTATTTTTGAAAAAGAAAGTAAGTCATTGGTTGAAAAAGAAATAAATGCCGTAAAAGCTCAAATAGCTGCGATAGGTCCAACTCAAATTTTTGAAGAAGATGAACAAATTAATGTCACTCGTAATTTTTATTTGACAATGATTGATGGGAAAATATTCCCGACAATCGCGAATTCTTCTTCACAATGTTGTGGAATTTGTGGAGCATCGCCAAATTTATGAATAACCTGAGTGCAATAGAAACATTTGACCCAAAAGAAAACCTTTATGAGTATGGCTTGTCAACATTGCACGCTTGGATAAGGTGTTTGGAATGTGTTCTTCATATTGCGTACAAGCTAAATGTTCAAAAATGGCAAAGCAGAGGAGACTCCGATAAGGTAACAATAGACAAAGAAAATTATTATTGATCGCCTGAAAAAAGAAATGGACCTGCTGGTTGATATTCCTAAGCCGAGATGTGGCACAACGAATGACGGCAACACGGCTAGAAGATTTTTTCAACAACCAGCTTTAGCTTCCGAAATAACTGGTGTTGATGAACCATTAATAAAGAGATTTGCAGTAATTTTAAATACTATGTCCTGTGGCTTTGCTATTAATGTGGAGGCATTTCGAGATTATGCGATGCAGACAGCACAGCTGTACATACAATTGTATTCATGGTATTATATGCCATCGAGTGTTTACAAAGTTCTAGTGCATGGGGCAGACATTATTCAATATGCTGCACTGCCTATTGGAATGTTATCCGAGGAAGCCTTGGAATCTCGAAATAAGGATTTCAGGAATATCCGAGAGAATCATACAAGAAAAATGTCGCGAGAAAAAACAATGCACGATCTCTTTCATTATCTACTTTTATCATCGGATCCTCTTATATCATCTTTTTCAACCAAACCTTCTCTTCGTTATAGCAGTACAGAGCCTTTATCTGAAAAAGTAATAGCATTACTTTCAGACGCGTCTGACGGGCTAGTTCCACACTCAGAAGTCGATTCAGAAAGTTGTGTAGATTCTGATCGAAGAATTCAAAACATAGGTATTTAATATTTTTTAACACACTTAAACTATTTCTCAATAAATCATAACGTTTTATAAAGTCAAGCAAATTTTATTCTGGCTACAACTATGAGATACCCATTTTACCGATTGCTCTTATTTTTGATGAGAACATCCATTTTGATGTAAACACTCAGCATGCAAAGTTTCTCATCGATACATCTTCGCAAAACCAAGATATGATTTTTTTCCAGCTAGATTGAGCGTTTGGACCACTGTGCGACGCTGAGTAACTTAGCGCACCTGATTTTAGAGTAAGTCACCGAGTCCCACAGTTTCCAGTATAAAATGATGAGATAGATAGAACTCCTATTGGAATTTCACTACCATATGAATACTAACGATTAGGCGTAGTTTGGTTAAGGCCCAAACAAATTTTCTCTAAGTTTAAACAAATTTTGACCACCATAGTTTTCAAGATGCCGGTATTTTCACAACCCTCTGCGTCCCGAAAATCAAGTTTTACATTCCCTGCGACCTAAATTACACAAGCACGCTCTTGCAGGTTCCTCCCAATGATGTGCAAAATTTTTCTCGCGATAAACTAAGCGATGACGAGAATTGTGGACTCCTTGAAAATCCGTAGTCACTGGATGCTACTTTTAAATTTCCGGCTTCGACCAAATCTAATTTGAAATTTCAATCATTATTTGCTAAAATGTTCATACGTAATTTTCTAGATTTCAAATTTATATGCCATGCTAATATTTAAATTAATATTAGTGGTATTTATCTAAACCGATAACTTTATCAAGCAGATATCCTTATAAATTTAAGAGATCTGTTGCATGAACGCCCCATACTCTCTTTTCGTTTACACTTGCGACAGAATCGCCTTGGCTTTAGTTTATGAAGATTACGAACGAGGAAATATTGAATAGAATTTTTACTTTTAAAGACGAATTGGTAGAGAAATTTTATTTCTGCAATATTTTGATCAGCTTTGGCTATTTGTCTTTTGTTTATTTAATGTTTGATATCTAATATATAAAAATCTCGTGTCACGGTGTTAGTGGTCGAACTCCTCCGAAACGGCTGGACCGCTCTTTATGAAATTTTTTGTGTATATTTGGTAGGTATGAGAATCGGATGTAAAGTATATTTCATACCGCTAGGTTCAGGGGGCGTGGCACCTCCCATACAAACCGAATATTTCATACTGCATATCTCTGGAAGTGTTCATGGTAGAGTACTCT
>NW_023458754.1:42443-55816 GCF_013731165.1 Rhagoletis pomonella
TGGTGAAAATGTTGTACCAAAATGTTTCAATACAAAAAATTAATTTTAGGCGGGACGAAGTTCGCCGGGTCTGCTAGTTTTTGTATAAAAGTCTAGGTTATACAACAACTCCATAAAAATTCTGGAAATTTTCAAGAAAATGCGGTTTTGTAGCCCTTTTTTTTAGTTTAATGAAGTGCAAGTTGTAAGCTGCTAAAAAATCCCTTTGATTTATGCCTTTTTTTGCTGGCAGTGTCCTCTATATAAAAGAAAATTGTCGAACATATTTTGTATGGAACAACGTGAAAACCTTCAACCAAAAAAAACTATCAGAAACTAAATTGAAACTTACACTTGCAACCAGAATTAAATCGGCTACAAAATTGCATACCAAATTTTTTCTAAAGATTCTGATTAAAAAATTTGAAATTTGGTGAATATTTGCAGAATTTTGGAGAAAATTTCCAGAATTTTTATAATTTTTGTACAAAGTTTGAAATGTAAATTTATATGGTGTTTGCTGTAAAATCAGCTAGACTTTCATAAAAAAAGTTAAATAAACAAAAACAAATACCAAAACTTGTCAAAATATTGCACTCCTATTATTTTGTGGACAACTGTATGTAAGCACTAGAATTTATTTATCAAAACTAAAATATAGGCATATTTGGTGCAATTTTTTTATACAAAATTTATAATTTTCATATGAAATTTCTGTGATAGAATTCCAAGTCTTGATAAATAATAAAAAGTTGACAAATTATAAAAAAAATTTATTTACCAAGTGCACAGAATCGGGTTATTAACGTTAAATTGCAAATATCTCGAACACGTATCCATAGAAAAATTAACTCGATTTTTCGGAATCACCATATTTTTGCTGTAAACCAGTGTTTTATCAAAAGAGGAAACGGTGTAACTCCATCGCGCCTTTTTACCTTAAAAAAATTAATTCCAATAATCCGGAATAGGTAACTTTTTTAATTTACTTGTTCAAATCTGAAATTTTTGAATAATCTGTAGTTATACTAGGCTGTAATTTAAAAACTGAAACTTTGTCAAAAAACTGTAATTTACAGTTAAAACCAGGGACGTGAACCGGTTTTGAAACGGAAAACCGCTCTTTTCTATTAATTAACTGAACCATTAACCGAACCGAAATTTTCCAGAAATGTTTGATCCGAACCGAAAACCGAACCACTTTCTATAAAGATTGAAAGGTTCGTTTCAACCAATTTTCAATAGATAAATGTACCCACTTTTTTTTCTTTTTGGTAAACATGGTAATACCCATCATGTTTATTTACCATGTGGCAATATCAAATGTAAAGGCAACCCATCTCATTTGACAGACACTTGATCCTTAACCTTGCGCGTTGTTGCACTTGACACTGGATACTTAAACTTGCGCGTAATTTTTTTGTTTTTCGAACCGTTAAACCGAACCGAAACCCCGGTTCAAAGACCAAAAAACCGCTTTGACGAACCAATCCAAAAGTGCAAAAACGGTTCGAACCGCTGAACCGAACCAAACAAATTTTTCATCCGGTTCACGTCCCTGGTTAAAACTGTGAATTTGGCAACATGCATTACCCTCACTCCATTTCCATAACTCAATTAGTTAACTTTGGTAACAAGCTGACGGGAACTGCGAGCCGCGTTCGCTCTGCTTTTCGCGTGCAAATAAACAAATCAATCAGATAGTAAACGCACACATGCATGCAAAGCATTCAACAAACCCATAAACCCATTAAGTATATTCTCGATCCGTTGCATACAGTCCATGGGCGTCGCCAGGATCGAATTTAGGGGGGGCCCGACTTATAAAAAAATCCCAAAATTTTCATCTTTACACATTCATGTTTCTGGAATGCGGGGGACTATATGTACTTGCCAATTTGTTTTACAAAAATTATTTAAAAAGCAGACGTCTCGGTTGCTCAGCAAACCGGTTAATTGTTTCTGCAATTATTTCACATTGATTCTCTAAAACAAATTTTCGATTTATTCTTAAAATTCATAAACCTAAAGGTAAATTTTATAGGAAATTAAACTAACAATTTATTAAAACTAGTAGTAAGCTCGAAATACGGGTGAGTACTTAGCTCAAAATTTATTTAAAGCACTTCGTGAAAGACAACAATTAATCTTGTATTGCTAGACACCTGATAAGCCAGGATAACTTTTAATTAATTAATTAATCCCAACGGCTTTTTACCCTCCATTCCCGCCCAACCGACACGAGGGGCGCAGTCCGCATGACGTACGGAACCTTTTTTTTTTTTTTTAGTTTTTTGGTGCCGAGTAGTGGAAACAGAAGTTTGTTAAGTGTCGAGATCTAAAACTATTCAGCTACAGAATCAAATTCATCAGCTGATTGGATATGCTAAAGATAGTATTTCAATTATTGAGAGTGGAAATAATCGTTTTCTTTATAGTAAAAATCGAGTCCGATACGTCAAACGTGCTGGAATGACAGTTAAAATCCCGACATAACCCACGGAATGATTCGTTTAGTTCAAAATTAGTTTTGCATGGCTTTAAAAATAGAGGTCGAAAGTGTCTTGACACTCGAGAAGGAACATTAAAATTTACCTCAGCCAGGAGGGCCGGGCTATTAATCAAGCCTGTCATTAATTTTACGATAAATATTATACCTAGCATTTCTCTACGGCTTGCGAATGTAGGCAAATTTATGAGCTTTAGACGACTTGTGTAAGGGGGGAGATTGTAATCTGAATCCCAGTTAAAATTACGCAATGCAAAAAGCAAGAATTGTTTTTGAATTGATTCAATCCTTTCTGAATGAACTTGGTAGCGGGGATTCAAAACAATAGATCCGTATTCTAGTATAGGTCTAACTAAACTGGTAAAAAGAGCTTTTGTAACATAAGGATCTTTGAACTCTTTTGACCATCGCCTTACAAATGCAAACGGCTTTGGCTTTATTGAATGTGACATTAATATGATGGTTGAAATTGAGTTTGGAATCCATTGTGATACCAAGATCGACAAAATTGGACACCTGCTCCAGATTATAATTTGATATTGAATAAACAGCTGGTTGAACAGCCCTCCGAGAGAAACACATAACTTTACATTTTTGAAGGTTTAGTGGCATATAGTTTGTATTACCTCAACTAACCACGTTGTTCAGATCCGCTTGTAACAAAGACCTTTCTTCGATAGAGGACAATGTTTTAAAAAGTTTCACATCATCGGCATACATTAAAATTTATGAATGTTTTATTATAGAGGAAATATCATTAATGAATATCAGGAACAGAATCGGACCAAGGTGGCTTCCCTGAGGAACCCATGAAGAAACTTTAATGATGTTGGAAGAACAATTATTAACAATAACTCTTTGTGTTCTATCAGAGAGGTAAGATGAGATCCATTGAAGAAGACTGGGCTGAAAGCCGATTAGGTCGAGTTTACGGATCAGTAACGAGTGACATACTTTGTCAAAAGCTTTACTGAAATCGGTGTATATTACGTCGGTATGAGCATTTTCTCTAAAACCGTTTGAGACATGAGTTGTAAACTCCAATAAATTAGTCATAGTAGATTTTCCTTTAGAAAACCCGTGTTGAGATTGTGTAATTGAAGAAGATATAGAATATGTCAGCTGGTTAACAATAATTGCTTCGAATAATTTGGGGATAGCGGAGAGTTTCGCTATGCCTCGATAGTTTTCTATAGAGGACCTGCTGCCGTTTTTGTGAAGTGGTATTATGAAAGACTCCTTCCAGGCTGACGGAAAAACGCCATGTTTAAGTGACAAATTGAATAGAGTTGTTAAAGGCTCGCAGATGTTCTCAGCGCACTTTTTAAGAAAACAGGTCGGAATATGATCAGGTCCAGGCCTAAATGACGCTTTTAAGGTTTTTAAATAGTGTAAAACTTCATCGGAAGATATTACTGGAATATAAGCAGAGTTAATTGGACAAAGCTCGTACGGATAGTCTCCACTTATAGGGAAGTCTACAGAATAATTGGACCTAAAGAACCGAGCAAACATGTTGGCAATGAGTTGGCTGTCGCTAGATACAGTGTTGCGATAATGCATAGCGGACGGAAAACCATGTGCCTTACGCTTTGAATTTACGAAACCATAAAATGATTTAGGATTGTTAATTAAATTCTTCTTAACTTTACATAAATATGAATTATAACATTTCTTATTTAATACAAAGTAGCTATGCCGCAAAACTGTGTACCTTAGATAATCACTGTGTAAGCCCGTTCTTTTATACAGTTTAAAAGAGTGCGACTTTTTATTTTTCAATTTTTTAAGCTCTTTAGTGAACCATAATTGTATTGGTTGTTCATTAACAAAATTACGTTTTGGCACATACTTTCGAAACAAATTGAAAACAGTATCATTAAAGTGCTCAACGCTACGCTCCACGTCATCTCTATATATTGACCAAGATAACTTTGAAAGTTCTTTGTTAATTTTTCTGAAATTTGCCTTCGCAAAAACATATCTAGTACTTGAACTTGACTTATTATTATGTATTTCATTTATGATTTCGTAGCTTAACTCAAGAGCAGGATGGTATGCATCTTCCGGCAAAACTAGGGGATCACACCGATTAATAGAGGCCTTCGGAACATCATCAACGTAAACGAGATCCAAGACCTTTCCAAACTTATTTGGACATATATTTATTTGTTTGAGGCAAAGTTCAGCCATTTCCTCCAGAAATACATTGTAACTATCTCTAGATGAAACTGGTACAACATCGGTGTCAATGATGTTCCATGAAATGTGTGGCAGATTTAAATCGCCCAAAACAATCATAGAATCGGATGCCGTAAGCATTGCATTTACGGTCTCAAGTAAAGAAACTAGCTGAATATATACTGATACGGCAGAATTAGGAGGGATGTAGCAAAGAGTTAAATAAATATAAGTCTTTCCAGCCCGTACACGTATACATGTAAATTCGGTATATTCAATGACAGGAAGACTAACTTCCTCGGATGGTATCGATGAATGCACCGCAAAAAGAACACCACCGCCGGTTCTGCCCTCGCGGTCGCTCCTGTATATTTGATATTCATTTGGTAGAATTTCGGAATTAAAAATATGAGGTTTGAGCCATGTTTCGGTCAAGGAAATAATATTATAATTGCAGTCAAAACCTTTTAGATATAAGTCAGTAAATTTGGTATTCAAACCTCTAACATTTTGATAGTAAATACTTAAATTAGACTTGCGAGTTAGTTTTTTGAATCCGAATTAAGATTAGAAATTTTAGCTACGTTATTATTACCTTTATTAGGTTTATACTCAAACTCGCGAACAAACGCCCCGGTCGGCCAAAATGAACTATTTAGTAGTGAATCAAAATCTTCGGAAGCTACATCAATTTTAAACGATGAAATATCGCGATCGTATTTAAAATTAAATTTACTAATAAATACATCTTTAGTTCTAATTTTAGTCGATATGTATGATTTTATATCATCCGAAGAAGTATCTTTAGCAAATCTAGAGACAAAGATTGATCTTCTCGGAGGAATTACAACCAACTTTTTGGTAATGATGTCTGATGTGCGGGGCTCCGAATTATTAGGAGGAACTAAGTTAGACAGTGCAGCTTGAGATGTTGATGGCAACACTGTTAACATCAACGGTTTGACTATTTTTAGAAGTAGACCTAGTGGATATGGCTTTAGATATCGGAGGCTGCAATGCCTGAGGGCATGGAGAAGATAGATTAATAAGTTCCAAGGACTGGGATGGAAGATTTTTTTTACTAGAATCCGTGGCTGTCTTTTTAGGTGGACTAATAGCACGCCCACCTTTATTTTCTCGGCTATCTTCAGAGTGCGGAGGGTTGTCGAGACAAGTGAAAGACTTAAACATTTTTTCGTAATGCTTAAATTTCTCAACAAGCACCGACAGATCCTTCCCGATCTCAGAAAAACCATTTCTGGACTGCCTAAAGAATTTAAATAAATCAACTTCGGTTGATCTACATTTTTGACAAGACCAACGAAGACCCTTACCCTCGTTAATAGAGTCTAATACTCTACCGCTCAAACCAGCACATTTTATATGGGCAATCCCATCGCAGAGCCAGCATGACACATAGGAGTCGCTTTTAACGTTGCAATTGGTGTAAATACACGACATGTTTAAAATTATATTTATTTTTAGGTTTTAGAAGCAAAAAAGCAAAAACAGTTTGAAAACGATGTATTAATCAGTGAACCAATCAGCTGGTAAATATCAGTTGGAAAGCTATGTAGCGAACAGTTTTAAATGCACTGTATATTTGACACCTAATAAACACAACGCAAACAGCTGTGACAAAGATGAAACAGCAGAAATGACAAAAAGACAAAAAGAGCAAAATCAATGTGCACAAACAAAAACAATTGTACAACAACAATATATTATATGAAACAAAATACTCGGCACATGCAATTAAGAATATCAAGTTAAATTAATCAAATTTACAGGAAATTTTGATGTTTTACTTATCTCTAAATTGTGCACCAGAAGTTTATTAACACTTTTTTTAATTTTTTACTTTAATAAGCGTAAACAGCTTTATAAAACACAAAATTTAAACAGATCACAGAAAAACACAGCTTCACAGCTTGACGTTTGCGTTTGACGTTCTTAAAAGAAATTACTATACTCTAAGCTTCGAGCAGTGGGCGATGAGAAAACCGTCTTTTTTAAAGAATATTCAAGTTGTGAGTTTGACTAATAATAAAACATAGTTTTATTAATAGAAACTATGACCACATTTATTTAAAACAACAAAATAAAAAGTAAGTTTTGTGTTAAAATTAAAAAAAAATACCCATTCCGTATTCGCCTCGCAGACGTAGATTATACTTTTAGGGTTATTCCTTTCAGTACAAAAATTCAACCACTGGTTCTAAAAAATTTTAAATATGTATACCGGTTAATTTTGGATCGTTCATTTTAAACATCGCATAGAAAAATGTGTAAAGATTTAAGGTTTGCGGTCATTCAGGGTCCTTTTTAATGGTCAGTGATATCCTAGGTGTTAAAAAAAGAAAGGTATCTCAGCAATTTTTATTTTTTGCTTTCGTGAAATATATGTAATTCAAAATTATGAATAATACCTAATAACTTTTCAGAATCTCAATTCCACGGAAATATGGTTAATATTTTTCAATAGATTATGTTACTCACTATCGACTTTTCTTCCGCTTTTTACTTTTTGTGACAAACACGGTCAACTGCAACGGCAGCTTGCACTTTAGTTTGATATATAGCTCAATTCTGTGGCTGCTACAGATCGGCCTAACTAAGTCGTAGGACTGAGCGGTTATATATAGATACTAAAGGCCTGAACTACAAAACATAGCGACATGTAACACATCATGCAAGTTATCATGTTTATATCATGTCGCTTATACATGTTTGAAAGTGATATATGAAGACATTGCCGAATAAATTCAAACCAAATCACGCATCAAATTTATGCATGTCAACAAAAAGAACACATGCGACATATTCAGCATTATTATTTACATTGTATATACGGGAAGAGATTTTCCGAATTTTGCAAGCTCCTACTATAGTAAAATTTATTAAACAATTATCTAATTAAAAATCTATATACCAACGGTGAGCAAACGTGGCTCTTTGAGCCAAATGCGGCTCTTTTTACTTTCTCCTTGCTTAGAACATTTTTGCTCTTTTTACTTTTTACACCCGAGCGCACTTGTGCACAAGGGTATTATAACTTTGTTCACATAACGGTTGTTTGTAACAGGCAAAACGAATCGAGATAGATATAGACAAATGTATACATAAATGATCAGGATGAAAAGAGAAATCGATTAAGCGGTGACTGTCTGTCCGTCCGTCCGTCCGTCCGTCTGTCCGTCCGTCTGTGCACACGATAACTCGAGTAAAAATTGAGATATCTTAACGAAACTTGGTATGTGCACTTCTTTCGGGCGGAGGACGGATGGTATTGAAAATGGGAAAAATCGGACAATAACCACGCCTACCTCCCATATAACGGTAATTTTCAGAAATACGAAAACTGCGATATTTTAGTAACTACTGAAGATTATTCACTCAAAATTGATATTTACAATAAGCTTTAGACGAAAAATAAGAATATTATAAATTTTTGGAAAATGGGCGTAGCCACGCCCACTTATGGTTACATGTGTATATCTTGGTAACCGCTGCACCAATTTCTTCCAAACTTGGCACAGTTGTTAACCTTGGTATAGCATACGAAATGGTCGAAAATTTTTAAAATCCGACAATAAACACGCCCACATCCCATATAACGGTAATTTAGAGAAATACGAAATCTTCGATAAATCAGTAATTATTGAAGCTAATTTATTCAAAATTGATGCTTGCAACAATTCTTTACCAAGAAATACGTTTGTGATAAAATTTTGAAAAATGGGCGTGGCACCGCCTACTTGTGATCACATATATGTATCTCGGTAACCGTTCTACCAACTTGTACCCAACTCGGTGTGGTTATTGTGCTTGCCACATAGAAGCAAAACGGTGAAAATTATTGAAATCGAACTAAAATTACGACCGCTTTTCATATAACAGTGAATTTCAGAAATGCTTGAAACTTCAATATTTCGAAATTTAAGGACGCTAATTTACTCAAAATGGATACACCCCGGTTTACCATGTAGCGGTAGCATTCGGAAAGGTGAAAAACATATATTTAATACTTGCGCCGAGTATTTAATGTTCGGCTCAGCCCGAACTTAGACTTTCTTACTTGTTTAAATACATATTTCTTTGCTGGGCATTCTTCTGGGCGTTCAGGTAATGGTTCGAAATGGTTTTTGTGCAGAACTCTTACACTCAAGCCATTTAATTCTTTTCTAAAAATTACACTACTTTTTTATGGGTCATGTGTGTCCCGTTAGTACTTTTTGTTGGCATGATGTTGGGATGAATAATGTCCCGCTTAGTGATTGGGGACATTTTCTCATTTTCTTTGGCTTTTACACAAAGTTATAAAAAATAATAAAATAATAGAAATAAAAATAAAAATACCTATATGTCACACACAAGAAGAAATATTAGCCCCGCGAATGGAGTGTGATGTGTGTGGGGTTTTCTGGCAATGATATCTTGTGTTGCCGCGGCGTTCAGAAGAAATGTATCACCAAAATTTCCTAAAATGGATCAAAAGGATCATGAAAGAAAAATTTTAAGTATTAAAGTATCAATCTTCAATAAAACTTCTAATTCTTTAATTAAAATGGTAGTTTGAATTTTTAGTTGTGATCGTTGGTTGGAAAATTTTCTGTCCGCGTACTATTTTCGATATTTTTCTCTTGTGAGATAACAGATGACATTTCGCTGTTGGACGTTTTTTACTGGAGATTTTAAACGAACGTACCTATTGACTATCCAACATTTAACAGAATTGTTACGAACGGCTTTAACTTACCCAAAACCAGATTTTGAAAATCTCGCCAAAGGGATCTTTGGAATTTTCTTACGTACAACAGAATAATAATAAAATTAATGTTTTTCATTTCTAATAATAATTTTATTTAAAAATAAAATTTTTGTTTTTTATTGTTCTTTCTTTGTGGCCCTTTGTAGCATTTAGAACATAGATGTGGCTCCTTTCGGCCTCGGCCTTGGCCACCCCTGCTATATACATTTTCATACAAGGCAGGATTAGTGATGGCACGATTAATCGAATAACCGATTATAATCGGTTATTTTCATTCGGTTAACGATTTAATTGTATCGAGATTTTAATTTCGATTAATCGAGCGATTAACCGAATAACTTTTCAAAATAATCGAAAAGAAACCATCAAAAATTTACTATTTTACTCACACAATAATGTATGAATCAAAATAAGTTGGTATGTTTTTTAAATTTTCGTATTCTGCAAATTTTTTAAACGATATTTTTGCCAAAAACCTCAACGCAAGCTTAACCTAAGTAGTACTAAAAAATCACAACCCAGGTATGCACATATTTTCATTTTATTTTCCGAATTCGGTGTTGCGCATTTTCTTCTTTTTTATATTGAAGAAAATAAGCAACACCATTACCAAACACAAAAATACCAAAAATCAGTGGTAAGTGCCAGATACTTCAGTCTTGGAATTTTTCATACAAAAATTTAATGGGCTACAAAACTGCATACTGAAATCTTTCCAAGAAATCTAATTAAAAAGCTGGAATTTTTTGTTGATTTTTTTCAATATTGCACAAAGTTTGATATATTCATATTTATAAGTTTTTTTTTTGCTAAATAATAATATAATAAGCTATACTTAAAAACATATCTAAAATTAAGGAACAAAAAAATCTTGTCGTGCGCTATAATTTTGACACGTGGTGTTAGTCAGTTTTTATAACTTATAAATGGTTTTTATTAATTTTCGATTTTAATCGAAATGACCGATTAATCGGTTAATTTCTTACGATTAATTACAATTATTAATCGAATGCTTTCGATTAATCAATTAACCGATTAATCGATTGTTAAATCTATTTTGCCATCACTAGGCAGGATTAAACAGTATTAAAATATGCTGCATAAACACCAGCTGAGATAAGAAGCAATGACTGCTATAACAGTATGTCTGAGATGGAATGACATGGCATAGCAATGCATGAAATTTTTGAAAAAAAAATTTTAATATATGTATACGCTGGTAAGAAGTTAAGAAAATGTTTAAATTTATATTTTGTTTTCAACTTCACCGATTTGAAATCTGAAAACTATATCTTTCATGAGCATGAAATCGTATTATAACTTTTGGGCGACTCGTGCCCCCTCTCTCTGTTCTCTATATAAAATAAAATCTTTGATGATAACTTAAATTTTTGCTCTATCTTCGATATTTGCAGTACACAAAAATAATAATAAATAGCGAAGAACAAGAACAAGAAGTAGAGCTGCCAAACGAATTACTAATGTGTGTCGTGGAAACAGGGTAATTCACAAATTACTTAGCGAATTACTTAGAGAGCGAATTACGAAACGTGGAAACATTGTACTAGTTATGTAAGCATGTATATGAGCGTGCTGAACATTATTAGTCTGTTCCAATAGCAGTCCGGTTTACAGGATTTAGTCAGAACTTACAGGAAGTCGTTCCTATTGACACAAAACCTGTAAGTGGGAACACATTTGAGAGAGTAAATGAGCAACTGTTCCTAGTCAGAAGTTACAGGATTTAGTCCGGAGATTTTTTTCCTGTAAGTTCATGAAAAGTGTCAAACGATCAGCTGATTTACATGTGCAAACAAAAAAAGGAAGCAGTGAAAGCAAAGAAGCTTATATTTGTTAAAAAATGGAAGTAAACAACGAAATATTTGAATATGTATAAATTTTAATAATTATTTAGTGATATTTCAGCCAAATCGGTGTAGTACCAATGACATGTAAACAAACCGTCTGACGTTTTTACAGGAAATAGTGCTTTTTGCGTTCCTATGCACTTCTGCATCTGTTCTCCTTTTACTCTCATTTGAGAGCGTAAAATTGTAGTTTGACAGTTCCACAGGTTTTAGTCCGAAGTTCAAAGGAACAGACTATATGCTTGCAACCGCATGTTGACTACGTCTAAACGCACAGAATAATCGACTTAATTGAAAGCGCATTGACACCGTACACATTTCGCTCTAGTGTTTATACTTACGGCTTTATATCGGCATCAAAGTAACCGTCTTCAAAAGCAAACAAAATTAGCTGTCTTCATTTGACATTTTATAAGTTAACATAATGGAAAGTGATAAAAATCTAGTTTTATTCGGCATTATAAAATCGTGGCAAAGAAAAAGAACGATTATTATTAATAAGCTTTTAAATACTGATGCGATTATTTGGAATTTGAGCGGAACAGCTGATCTCCAATTCGCTTTGACTCAGAGCGGTGTTTATACACTCTTTTTAACTGTCTGGAGAAATAAACTACCGATTTGAAATGGAGTGTGAGCCAAAACACTTCGCTCTTTCAAAGCGAATTGAAATTCAGTTTATACATATGTTTTGAATCGCGGCGAAATGAATTAAAGCGACTTATGCATGCGTATAAACGTAGTATAAGTTAAATTGCAGCATATGCATCCCACAATTACCTGCAACCGCGTTCGTTTATATTGAAAAAGACATCAGACATCGATACACCAAGCACTCAAACACATGAACACATTGCATTTGAATTTTATAATAGGGGTATTCTCTGAGTCTTGCAAAGCCCTTGCACGGTGCACGGATTGCACGGTTTGCAAAGCTGTCCCATACGAAACCCGGTTTTTACCATGCAATCCGTGCAATCTGTGCACCATGCAAGGGCTTTGCAAGACTCAGAGAATACCCCTAATATATCCACGCAAACTCCTACCTCAGCTACTCTTATACGAGTACGTGGACATACATACATACCTACTAGGGATGTGTCGAATGTGAAATTTAAGACATCCGCGGATGCGAATGCGGATATCTAACAGCCAACATCCGCGAATGCGGATGTCAAGTATTTTTAAGAAATAACCAGGTAAGTTAATTAAGTTATTTAAGTAAATAAAAAAAATGGAAAAGTCCGTAATTTTTAATAATGTCTATTTTATTTAGTACTTGAATTTAAAAATTTAACGTTTTATTTAATAAAAAGTAATGAGAAATGCATCGGGGCTGAAAATGACGGATGTATCCTCCTGACTTTCATATTCACTTGAAGAATCTAGCATAGTTTGGGTTCGAACGATACTATCGAGTAAGCATCGATACTGAGGGTATAAAAATAAGTACTTTAATACTCGATACCTTATTTGGTGATTTTACTCGATACTTTGCAAAGTACTCGTAGTATCGAATACTTTTTACAAAAAACACACTTTTTAAATTTTTTCTTCCATTGGTAACTCAATTTTATTTGCTTATATGGATTACTATCATTCAATTTTGTCCATCACTTAAAATAAACTGAAATTTCGTGTAGTCTCTGTTGCATAACATAAACCAAATAAGTTAAAGTTTAATGGCATTATTCATAAAAAATAAAGTAGGTTTAAAGAGCTTAATAAGATGACACTTTCATACATTTTTCAGGTTATAAACTTTTTTTATTTTTTATGAATAAGGTCTTACAACTTTACGCAAAGTTCACAAAAATGCAGAATTTTTAGAAATGCAGTTTTGTAACCTATTCAACTTTACGTGTAGCCTACTACCGTTGACTTTTAATTCAAACTTGCACATTATTATACAAAAATGAATAGGCAACAAAAATGCAGGGTATTTCTTAATAAAATTAGAAAATCGTGAAAGTATATATATATATGTACTAGCAGACCCGGCGAACTTCGTCCCGCCCAAAATTAATTTTTTGTATTGAAACATTTTGGTACAACATTTTCACCA
>NW_023458754.1:55916-83830 GCF_013731165.1 Rhagoletis pomonella
TTTTTTTTTTTTTAACATTAAAATCTTCAGATTATTTAAAAAGGAATTAAAAAAAAAAAATCATTAACAAAAACTCGTCTCCGGGGACTCGAACTCGGATCTCTCTAGTGGCACTCTAGCGCTCTGTTCACTCGGCCATTGCGACTGTAAGAGCAACGCGAGCAAAATGGCATACATACATGCTATCAGTTGTGATAAAGAAACAAAACATCGTACGTACGTACTAGATGTGTGTCTCATCGAAATAGTATCAAAATCCATAGTATGCATACCATGGTGTACAAACCATATGTCTGTCAGGGCTATTAGAATTGATAGAAACTTGTAGGTAGCCAGTGACAGAAATCTCTATCAGTCTTGCCACTCAAATGATTTGTCAAATGATAGTCACTGTTCTTGCAGGGTACATACATACTTATGTACATACCTTTTCAGGTTTTTTTTTTTACTTACGTGGCCACTTTAGTTTTGCCGCATTACCGCTGCCCTCTGGTTTAACTATACATATAGTTATTATGATGTGACTGTTGCTGCAGCTTTCATTTGGTTAACCAAATGCAAATACTGCACTAAACTCCTTTAATCAACATTTAGAACAACAACAAGCAGACATTAAGTAACGAGAATAGGGCATTTCTAGGTGGCGCACAATGTTTCGTCTACACATATGGAGACAGGTGTAGGGTGGCCAGATATTATAGGGACATAATCAGTACAGTTGGGATCAAAAATCAGTACAGAGCAATAAAAATCAGCTCATTTTTAAGCGTACTTTTTATTATTAACAATATAACAACCAAATAAGAGCGCATTAATTAAAAAAAATAACTAATAGACTTTTAAAAACGTATAGTATTATCAATACAAAAATTCATTACTTTAAAACAAATCAATAGTATTACGTATGTATGTACAGCTGTGCTCAGGAAAATAGTAGTAAAATGTATTGACAGGTTTTGAAAATTTTTTCTTTCCTTACTTAATTTCATGGTGTATTTAACAAGGTGGTGTTGGGGCGTCAGCTGAGTTTTTCGCCGTGGAGGGCATTACGTCAAAATGATGTGTTTGTTGTAACTCATACCAATGACAGTATGGACATCTGCGTATAATTTGTTAGTGTAATTTTTTACTTATATAAGGCTAACACCACCTTGTTAAATACACCTTGCTTAAATTAATTTTTTTATAAAAATATAGGCTGAATTTCTTTATTCATTCTGAACGTTTGGAATAAACTTTTCTGTTTATTTATTCTTTAGAACGTTCCTGATGATATGTTGACGTATATTTCAAACGCATTCTGTTTATTCCGGCTGTGAAATGGGATTATCCGGAATGTATAAAGAAACGCAGCCATAGTTAATTCTATAACAAAAGACATGTGAGTTGAAGTCTCATGGCCTTATTCATAAAAAATAAAATAGGTTTATAGAGCTCTATAAAGTGACATTTTCATACAAATTTTCGATTTATAAAGCAGTTAAAGTCTTCTTTATTTTTTATGAATTTGGGCTTCAAACTTTATAGAAAATTTATAAGAATTAAGAAAATAAAAAAATTTGTAGCCCATTCAGCTTCAGTAGAAGAGGAGCTCGAGTCAGAATCTGTTTGCATATTTTAAGCTACAAATTTTAAACATAGTTAGTTGGTGTGCTTATTACATTATCACATTAAAATGTTGACTAAAACGTATATTACCGAATTGTCGCTAAACGAATTTTCGAGTACGAATGAAATTTAATAGTGTTAAATGTGTATGTGCAAGTAAAATTACAGGTGGTCGAACATCAAAAATCAAAGTTAAGCTGCATATATCATATCCAAGAGTCGGTAGTTTGCACCTTTTCCAAATTTTTAGAACTTACATTGCACCGTAGCAGTAGTCGTCTTAAGTTTAAAATACTGACAGCCGATTTCTCAGTGAATGTTTAATTATAATCGAAAGATTATCTCTTATTGTCATCTTCTCAGTGTACTTAATATATGATTAACTCAACACCACCTTTCATAAGATTTATTAATGTTGAAACCAGCTTTTCCTGTAAATCCTGTAAAACCTGCAAATCGTGAAATTGGGTTGGGTTGAATCCAAACAGTTTGTTATTTTGCGAAGTCCTAGGAAACGAAAGAATTGCAAGCTGACACCATTTAATAATGGATTAAATTTAATTAATGCTTTCATTCTGCTCACACGTATGAGTTGTCAAAAACTATTGCTTTTACATGTAAACCTCAAGTAAATGTCAATTACACGAATTTACAAAAGTATTAAATGTAAAAATCAGTACAAAATCAGTCAAAACTCAAAAAATCAGTAGATTTTGTGTACTGATTTCGGGCTCTTGAAAATCAGTACAATAGAAAAAAATCAGCACACGTACTGATTAAATCAGCGCATCCGGCCACCCTAGACAGGTGGTTAAAAGTCGTGGTGATAATTAATTTAAAAAAACCTGTGGAAATTATAGAGGGGAAAGTAAAAGTCATAAATACAAAATTTCACATCATTTACTCTTCCATACGAACGTTACAATTCCAGAAAAATACAGGAATCGGCACGATACCGACTAATCAGTTTAGTTGCTTTTGGCGCTGAACCCATTACAGAAAGTGTTTCCCTTTCCACTGTAAACAAATCTTTAAGCGCCATGGAATTCTCAGATGAAGGTATTTATCATTTATTTGGTATATTTATTTTTTTTTTTTATAAAAAACTGCACTTGGAAAGGTAGATGCTAAAGATTCTTAGTAAAAAAAAAGTGTGAGAACCGGTTGTTCAGGTCTTCAAAAATTAGACGCATGTTGTAGAGAATTTCTTTGTGCTTCCGAGCATATAATTGTATCTTTTCGCGCGACTTTACAAATATATCTAATATCGATTTTCTTCATTTTTCGATTTTCAGTTTTTTTTGCGTAATTTCGCGAAAGAATTTTTCGAACAATATAAAAATCACCTATGTAATTTTTAAGTATTACCTTTGCTTTTCTGAGATTGGAAAGCAGAAAACAAAAGTTAACCAAAATTCTATCACATTCAATGATTGGGCCCACATTTTTTGCGAGATGTAGACGTTATAGCAATCCAACTTTTCCCATATTTTATATGTATTTATGGTTTTCTAAGCGAAATCAGTGCAGGTTAACTAATAATTCCACTTGTCTCCACATAATCGAAATAGATTGGCGCTTACACATATGTTAGTGTTCGGCCGTGCTTCTCCTCCGATTTGTGGCGTGCGCCTTGATGTTGGCACGTATAGGGGGGGGACCTACGGTTTTACGCCGACTCCGAATGGCGATTGTACTTTTCTGAGAAGCTATTTTCCATGGCAGAAGTACGCTCGGAGATTTGCCATTGCCTGCCGATGGGCGACCGCTGCACAGTGGGGTAATTGATATCGATATTGGAGATTAATTCAAACAGTGAATGTCAAAGTACAAAGAAGTTTTTAGTACCAAATGAAAGTAGATAAAATGCTGCATCACTACGCAATCCAATACTTTCCCAAAAATTTACCGTTTTCTTACAATATACTGTTAAAGTCGTCACTTTTTCCTTTGAGTGTTCGGAAAGTGAAAAACCGTGATTTAATATTTCATATTTCATTTAGGCAATACAAAGTGATCTTGTTTTTCTTTTACTATGGCTCTAAGTATTTTATTTTATTTTATTTTTCTACTAGCCAATGCCCGCTTGCTTCACGGCGCCTAGTAAGATCTTTTGCGTTGGCCAATACAAAAATAGGGTTTAAAAGCAAAATCGGTCTGTAAAGTAAAATTTTTTAATTTAAATTGAAACGAATAAAGAGCAGAATCCTCCTCACACATAGGCCAAGAATAGTGGCGCTGTGATACCATATGGAATACTAATCTCTTTCGATGTCATGAGTTTTACCCATGGTCTCATTTGTACCTGTGAGATCTCTGCCAAGCGTGCGTAATATTCTTCTATGATCTTGCAACTCCAACATTGGTCGGTAAACCAGTTTTCAGTTATAGGAGGGCCAAGAATACTCACCCCCCCCCCCCCCCTCAGGATGAAAAGTTTTCCCGACCCGATGTGGTCGAATCTTTCCTTATCAATTTGCCGAGCAATTTCGAGATCGCATTTAGGGTGTATGAGGGCGTCAGGCAAATGTGCGCTTACACAATGTTGTGGTACTCCATTTAGCTATATGAAAGGTAAATTCATCTAAGATGAATATAGGGCCAAAGCAGACCCTGGGGTTTCTATATATTTCGGCGGCAGCGCAATCCATTAGGTCCCTTTTCTGCAAAACCACTGCTTGTCATGAAGTAAATACGCATTATGAATTTCAATCAGATTTTATAAAATATAGCGGGTTAATTTTTTGGAAACGAATTTTTCATCATACAGGTAGCTCACTTTACGAATTTGAACGAAATCGATTAATAAATAAGGCTTTTATAAGTAACTCTGCTCCAGCGGCACCAGCGTGTTATCTAGTAGGCTATAATAGGCAAGGTATAACCTGCGACAATTTTTTTAAATTTAGTCCGAACAACGATAACGGCTATCATTTTATGTATGTATGTACATATAAGTATGTTTATAATGAAAAAAAAAAACATAATGAAAGTAAAAAACGTTTCGAATTTGCATTAACAAAAACGGTTTATAAATAGGACTTTTATCGAGCCTGTTTTTCGCAAATGCTTTTTTCATCATGCAGGTAGCTTATACTTTGAATTTGAACGAAATCGGTTCACAAATATGACTTTTATAAATAACTCGACTCCCGCGCCACCTAGGTGATCTATTTTTTGGTAAACGTATTTTCCATCATGCTGGTAGCTTACATTTTGAATTTAAAAGAAATCGGTCCACAAAAACGATTTTTATAAATACCTCGACTCCAGCGCCACCTAGCGGTTCGCATACGTATTTCTCATAATGAAGGTAGTACACGGCTTGATTTTCAACGAAATCGGTTCATAAATACGACTTTTATAAATAACTCGACCCCAGCGCCACCTAGAGCAATACGAAGTTTAAAACTTTTTAGTAATGGATGGGACATGCAAAACCGTAGTGATTTCATCCCATTATATAATTTTAATGCCTATTTTTCTTCAATGCCATGTTGCTTCTGTGGGACGAAAGAAGATCGAGATATTTATTCCTCACTTCAAAAAAATAATAACTTTGTAAATACTGGATTTTGTGGAGCTTTCTGTATTAAAATATATTGTCGTATTCAATTACTTTTTTTTCTGGCAAACCTCCGAGTGTATTTCTGCCATGAAAAATAGCTTCTCATAAAAATACAATCGCCGTTCGGAGTCGGCGTAAAACTGTAGGTCCCTCCGCTTTGTGTGACAACATCAAGGCGCACGCCACAAATCAGAGGAGAAGCTCGGCCAAACACTAACATATGTGTAAGCGCCAATCTATTATTATTATTAATTACTTTTCTAATGTTGAAGTTTTGAGTGCATTTACAGTGTAATAAAATAATATATTTAAGTTTTTTGTGATGACATAATGCTCGCTATGAGCGCAAGTGCCAAGCAAACACAGTTTCAAACGTTTGAGAAAAATGTATTTCTCAATTTGATATCAAATGTTTTTCTCAAATGATTCTCAAATTGAAAACGAGGTTTAAATTTTACATTTGAAATTCATTTGAGGTTGATTTGAAGAAATATGTCAACTATCATACGATATAAAAATGCGCAGTTAATTCAAAAATTGTAAGAATAAAATTAAGATCAATTGAAAAACAACACTGAATAGAAAAAATTTTCAAAGAGAAAGCTCACAAATAGTGGATTTGATGTTTGCGCGGATTGAGGAACCTGCAGCCCTTCAATTATTATAAATTACTTTATCTCAATTGTTTCTTTTGTTATGTACATACATATATACATCGCGAAGAAAAAATAAATATGAAGAAAAATATACATTTCTCTATAATCAATTTTATTTCCACATTTGGAGTACAATTGATAAATAACCTTTGAAATTGATTTGAGAGTTAACCATATTCTCAAATGGAGATCAAACTTCCCCTGTTTATTGGGAAAGCTGTAATTTTCAAATCAATATCAAATCATTGGGCGCGTTCATAAGTCGTAGCTGTTGGGTAACCGTTGGCTGTTTGTCTTAGAAACGCACAGTTGAGTAGCTACGCTCAGCCCAACAGTTGGCAACTTTCCGCCATTTTTTCCAGGGGGAAATTTTTACGCTACCTGAACTCAACGTTTAGACTTAGCCTAAACAGCTGATCGAAAAGACTTACGCCGCTTATATTAAATTTAACGTCGCTTTGTTAGGTGGCAGTTGCAAACAAATTTATTATATTTTATACTACTGACGTGATAAAGTAACTAAAATATTTTATAATAATACTACGTTTCTATATATATGTTTTTAAGATTTTTGCTATATAATTTTACACTGTTTAATTCATTGTAACATTGAACGATTTTTGCAACACGGCGGCCGCTCAGCGTTGAATTCTAAATAGTATCGGCGCAACTATCTCTATTTGTTGCAATTTCATTTGTTTACATTTATCAGCTGTTCATTTGGCAGAATATTCATCAAGCCGTTTCTAAGACGGAATTGTTGGGTTCAACAGTTGCCAGCAGTTTCGTAGCAGATGAAGTAAACAGCTACGTCTTATGAACGCGACCATTTTCAAATGTTTGACATTTGAGAAAGGCTTTGATTTCAAATCATTCTAAAATGTATATCAAACCTAATTGTTTGCTGCGGAATTGGGATTAATTGCGGAGTGCGAAAATTCTCGAAAGATGTGGATAAAGTTGAAATCCACCTATCCTTCGAAAGGGCCCGCTCGTAAGACAACAATTTTAAAGAAAGTGGCGCGGTTGAAGGAAAGTCATGTGGTGAAAAACCACTTAAATGAGTTTTTTGACGCGGTCGCTAAATTAAAACATATCGGCGTTGAAATGGGCGACGAGTTGTTGGCCATATTGCTTTTGTACAGCTTTCCGGCCTCCTTCGGAACATTTCGATGTGCGTTAGAAACTCATGACGAATTGCCAAACCCCGAAATACTCCGTGCTAAAATCTTGGAAGAGTCGCGAAAAGCAGAAACCACTCAAAAGAAGTATAGTCATTCCAGGAACAACAAAAACGTTTATAGCCGTTTTTCGAAGAACAAAAATCGCAAATTTACTTACTATAGATGTGGAAAAAGTGGACACTTCGCGAAAGAGTGCAAAACGAAAAACGATCAAAAGCAAAGTTCAAATAAAAGCGAGGAGAAATTCCATGAAAAACACAGCGCGTCGGTAAATGTTACAGAAGCAGCATGGTACAATAATTACAGGTATTGTCTTCCCAGAGAGTTTTGCTTCACATCGAAATTCGTGCTCCCTTATTTTCATTTTGACGTAGTTCAATGTTGATTCTTTTACTTTTATTTGACTTTGCTTTTTGTTTTCGCTCAATTTAATTTTTACAATTTTTCAAAACAAAAGAAAAAACGTTTGAAATTAAGTGAGCCATACAAATTTTGAATTTATTTACAAGCAATTTTTTTCCGACTTTTGCAAATTAAATAAGTTCACTGCAAGATGGTTTGTTTAAAAAAATACGTGTACATATATGGTATATGGGGTATGGAAATATCCCTTTTCCCCAGCAGTAAACGTTTTAATGTAGGCAATAATGATAATTTTAAATAAGGCAGATCGGAATATGCGCTCTCTGGGAAGCAGTACCTGTAATTATTGTACCATGCAGAAGCAGTGTTTTTGTGTCCGGAGGGTAGCAAGACATGGTGCTTAGATATTGGGTGCACGTCGCGGACAAAAATAACTTTGTGAAACTATCCAAAATGCAACGAGTGCTTAATCTAGCGAACGAAAATTCAACGACAATAGGCGGTATTGGTGACGTAAAAGTAAACACCATCGAAAGTGGTGATGAAAAAGAAATCACGCTTTGGAATGTGCTTTATGTATCTGACTTGCGAACAAATTTACTCTCGGTATCGAAAATAACCGATAAAGGATACGAAGTGCTTTTCCGTAAAAACGATGCGATAGTAATCGATAAGGAGGATGGTTCCGTGCGCAGAAGTGGAAAACTTTTGACTGCCACCACCTGGGAGTGGCCAGAAGCGATTCTTGGGCGTACGGTTCAAATCGCAGCTCACAACGTCCGGATATTTATATCCACGTATCCTCTGGGTAGCAACCAAACACCCGTTTGGGAGCGAGCTAAAGTGAGAAGGCGTAAAACTTCGCGTGCGCTGGGTTGGGGTCCCGCCACGTTAAAACCCCGCCCAATGAAAAATTCCAACAAGCCTCGGATGAGACCCCCTTTTTCTGATGACGACCACGGCAAACGTATAAAGGACTATGATTTAAGGGTATGCACCTGGAATATCCGGACCCTTAATGGGGAAGGTGCCTCTGCCCGGCTGGTTGATGTCCTCGGGAAGACAAAGGCTGACATCACCGCCATCCAAGAAATGCGATGGACGGGGCAAGGTAAAGTAAGCGTGAAGCCTTGCGACGTCTACTACAGTTGCCACGTAAAGGAGCGCAAATTCGGTGTTGGATTCGTGGTAGGAGAGAGACTCCGTCGCCGAGTACTGGCGTTCACCCCGGTGGACGAACGTCTAGCCACAATCCGCATCAAAGCTAGATTCTTCAACATCTCGCTCATCTGCGCCCATGCCCCGACGGAAGAGAAGGATGAGGCGTCCAAGGATCTCTTCTATGAGCGCTTGGAACGTACATATGAGCGCTGCCCCCGACACGATGTCAAAATCGTGCTTGGCGATTTTAATGCCAAGGTGGGCAAGGAAGGGACCTTTGGCGCCACTGTCGGAAAATTCAGCCTCCACGACGAAACGTCCGATAACGGACTGAGGCTGATCGACTTCGCCGGGGCCCGAAATATGGTAATATGTAGTACTAGGTTCCAGCATAAGAACATCCACCAAGCTACATGGCTGTCTCCAGATCGAAAAACGAGAAACCAAATCGATCATGTTGTGATAGACGGAAGGCATGCTTCAAGCGTTTTGGACGTACGTACACTCCGAGGGCCAAACATCGACTCGGACCACTATCTTGTTGTAGCCAAGATACGCACCCGCCTCTGTGCAGCAAAAAATGTGCGCCCAACAATGCAAGGAAAGCTTAACGTCGAAAAGCTGCAATCACAACAGACGGCCAATTTATTCGCCACTCGACTCACACACCTGCTCTCTGAGAGCACTCTTCAACAATCCGACGTACGCGAGCAGTGGAACCACATTTCCCGATCATTAAGTACCGCCGCCGAAGAAGTAGTTGGATTTCAGCGAGCCCGAAAGAACAACTGGTACGATGAGGAATGTCAAGAAGCCGCAGAGAAAAAAGATGCCGCCTACAGGGCCACGCTGCGATCGGGCGCAACGCGAGCCATGTGGGACCGTTATAGGGAACTGAAGAAGGAAGCGAGACGTATTTGCCGCAATAAGAAGAGAGAGGCCGAAATACGTGAGTGCGAAGAGCTTGAGATGCTGGCCGACAGGAAGAACGCCCGAAAATTCTACCAGAGGATTAGGCGACTTACGGAAGGTTTCAAGACCGGGGCGAACTCCTGTAAGAACAACAATGGCGACCTAGTGACCGATGTCCAGAATATACTTAAATTGTGGAGGGAACACTTTTATAACCTACTGAATGGTAGCAGCGCTGAAAGTAGTGAGGAAGACGAACCCGAGTCCCCAGTCGATGATGATGGAGTAGCTGTCCCACCGCCTGACTATGACGAGGTACGAATAGCGATTACGCGGCTGAAAAACAACAAAGCTGCTGGAGCTGACGGCCTGCCAGCCAAGCTATTCAAGTACGGCGGCGAGGAGCTGATGAGGTGCATGCATCAGCTCGTATGCAGAATATGGTCAGATGAACGCATGCCCGACGACTGGAATTTAAGTGTGCTCTGCCCAATCCACAAGAAAGGCGACCCCGCCATACGCGCCAACTACCGCGGAATTAGCCTTCTAAGCATAGGTTACAAGGTCTTATCGAGCGTATTGTGCGAAAGACTGAAGCCCACCGTCAACGAGCTGATTGGACCTTATCAGTGTGGCTTTAGGCCTGGAAAATCCACCATAGATCAGGTATTCACAATACGCCAAATCTTGGAAAAGACCCGCGAGAATAGGATCGACACACACCATCTATTTGTCGATTTCAAAGCCGCTTTCGACAGCACGAAGAGAAGTTGCCTTTATGCCGCGATGTCTGAATTTGGTATCCCCGCGAAACTAATACGGCTGTGTAAAATGACGTTGAGCAATACCACCAGCTCCGTCAGAATAGGGAAGGACCTCTCCGAGCCGTTTGATACCAAACGAGGTTTCAGACAAGGGGACCCCCTTTCGTGTGATTTCTTTAATCTTATGTTGGAGAAGATAATAAGAGCCGCAGAACTGAACCGCTCAGGCACAATACTTTATAAGAGCGTACAATTGCTGGCGTATGCCGACGACATCGATATTATCGGTAAAAACAAGGGCTACGTCTGTTCTGCCTTCTCGGGATTGGATAGAGAAGCAAAGCGAATGGGTCTGGTGGTGAACGAGGACAAAACGAAGTATCTCCTGTCAGCACACAAACAGTCAGAGCATACGCGTCTTGGCACCCACGTCACTGTTGACAGTTACAAGTTTGAAAAAGTAGACGACTTCGTTTATTTGGGAACCAGCATTAACACCAATAATAATGTCAGCCTTGAAATCCAACGGAGAATCACTCTTGCCAACAAGTGCTACTTTGGGCTGAGTACGCAATTGAGAAGTAAAGTCCTCTCTCGTCGTACAAAGATCACACTCTATAAGTCACTCATCATGCCTGTGCTGGTGTATGGCGCGGAAGCATGGACAATGAAAGCATCTGATGAGGCGGCTCTTGGAGTTTTCGAGAGAAAGATTCTGCGAAAGATTTACGGACCTTTACGCGTTGGTGATGGCGAATATCGCAGACGATTTAACGATGAGCTGTATGAGCTTTACAACGATATAGACATAGTGCAGCGAATTAAAATTCAGCGGCTCCGCTGGCTTGGCCATGTCGTTCGGATGGACAGAAAGGCTCCTGCTCTGAAAATATTCAACGCGGGCCGCGATGCTGGGAACAGAGGAAGAGGAAGGCCTCCTCTGCGTTGGAAAGACCAGGTGGAGAAGGACTAGGCTTCACTTGGCATTTTCAATTGGCGTCAGTTAGCACAGAAGAGAAATGACTGGCGTGCTGTTTTGGACTCGGCCAAAATCGCTTAGGCGGTTACAGCGCCAAATAAGAAGAAGAGAAGCAATCGATAAGAATGGAAGTGTGTTATTTACGGCTAAAAGAAGTGGAAATTTATTTTTCATGGACAACAATAATAGCGATAAGGCTTTCTTATCTAACGCGAAAAAGGACATACATTTGTGGCACTACCGCATGAGATATTTAAATGAAAGAGACTTGAAAGACATGGCCAGACACAGTGACGTTTACGGATTAAAATTTAACACTGAAGAAAAACTGTCGGAGTGCGAAGTATGTGTGAGCGAGAAGCAAACGCGATCGCCCTTTCCTAAACGTATAGGCAACCGTACAAGTGAACTATTAGAAATTCTGCACATAGACGTATGTATGTGGCCCGAATGGGGGTATGAAATATGTAGTTACGTTTATTGATGACATGTCCAGATGGTGTGAGATCTATTTTATAAAACGAAAATCTTACTTATTTGATGTGTTTAAAAAATGCATAGCTGCGGCGGAAACATTTACTGGTTGCAAAATTAAATCCTTACAGTCGGACAATGGCCGCGAATATTACAGCCGTGAGTTTGATTCATATTTGCAAGAAGAAGGCATCACACGCCACCTCACAACGCCTCATACCCCACAGCAAAATGGGGTGGCTGAGCGAAAAAATCGTACTCTTGTCGAAATGGCCAGTTGCTTAATGAAACAAGCAGGAGTTCCGCCGTCGTTTTAGGTGGAAGCTATCAACACTGCCTACTATATAAGAAATACGTGCACAAAGTCGACCGGTGAAGTTCCATACACAATTTGGACAAATAAAACTCCGACTGTGGTACATATGAAAGCGTTCGGTGAGAAAGCGTACATTTTAAATAAAGAAAAATCTAATGGTTAATTTGATTCGTGATCAGAGTCATGTGTGTTTGTAGGCTACTCGTCGGAATCGAAAGCGTATCGCTTGAAAAGTGATTGGAAGTGATAGTAAAACTTGCGTAAAAAGTCAAAAGCGCGGAAAAGGTCGACCGAAATTTTTGCGTTTGGGACAGATAGGTAAACCTAAAAAGGTGTATAATCTAGTGTCGTCCAGCAGAACCGAGTCTGAAAAAGGTAACTTCGAATAATTCGAAATGGTTTGCCTCAACGTAGAGGAAGACCTATTTAATTGGAGCGAGGCGATGGAGTGACGCTGTAACCTGGAAAACAGCCATGGAACATGAACACTTAGCGCAGATTCGCAACAAAACGTGGGACATTGTTGAGCGCCCTAGTAAAAGAAGGGACATTGTTGAGCGCCCTAGTAAAAGAAGGGACATTGGCAATCGTCTTGTGCTCCTTACCAAGGATAACGGCATGACGAAATCGCGCTTCAAGGGAAAATTATTCGCCAGTGGCTCGTTCTATGTCCATTCGTTTGTTGACGGAGTTGGCATCAGAATTTGATCTGGAAATTCATCAAATGAACGTCGTAATAGCATACCTGAACAGCGAACTGGATGAGAGCGTTTATATGGAAGTTCCAGGAATGCTTTTCGAAACACTCACGAAATTGAAATCCGGAGAGCGAATGGATTAGAAGAGCTTAAGCGAAAAAGGGGTTAAAGAGACGACCGAAGAATGGTTGAATGCGCAGCAGAAAACGTCGAGTCGAGTGTGTATATTATGGAAGGCGTTATATGGCTTACGTCAATCCAGTTTGACGTGGTACAACAAGTTGACTGCGAAATTGAACGCGATGGGGTTAAAAGCGACGAATCGAGAATACTGTTTATTCATCAGTCAAGAAGGCAGAAAGATATTATTAATTACGGTTTACGTAGACGATTTATTGTTAGCATCCCAAGACAGCGAGTGGTTAAAGACACAAAGCAACAGCTAACTCAATCATTCGAGATGAAAGATATCGGACCTGCCAAGCATTGCGTTGGTATCGATTTTCATCAAAATTTAAAATCACATAATGTATTTTTGTTGCAGAAAAACTATATAGAATCCATCTTGGGGCGTTTCAGTATCAGTCAGTGCAAGGCAGCACTAAACTGGCAAAGTCCAAAAATGCTGACGAGAAAGTTATGGCGAAGCATCCATATCAAAAGTTCATAGGGGCGCTGATGTATATTTCGGTAACTACACGACCTAGCAAATTACGATGAGGAACATTGGAAAGCAGCGAAACGCATACTGCGCTACCTTAGCGGAACCAAAGACTACGGATTACTGTTCACGAAAAGCAGCAGAGAGATGTACGATATATTTGGCGCAGACTGGGGGAGCAGACCTCACTGACAGAAGATCTTATAGCGGTTATGCGTTCATATTTGCCGGTGCAGCAATCAGCTGGGAAGCGCGTAAGCAGCGTACTGTCACGCTCTCTAGCACAGAGGCCGAATATATGGCCTTATCCGAAGCATCAAGGCAAGCGCTATATCTACAAGGAATTTTCAAAGACTTGGGTATGACGAACAAAATAGCTTAGCTCTTCAACGATAGCCAGAGCGCACAAAAATCTATACAGTGCATGGGTTGTCGTTCGCACGTTGATGTGCGACATCATTTTGTAAAAGAGTGTCACTGAAGCGGTAAGATTGAGCTGAACTACATGCCAAGTGCAGATATGAGTAGTCCACTTGCAAACAGCGTTATGTGATTTTATAATAGTAAGCCATAAATTAAAAAAAACGTCTACAACAACAAGTAACATCTAAATTGTATATTTCTTTTTATTATCTGAAAATTTGGATAAATAAGAGCCTAATAACATTAAAAAACTAAATCGCAGTGTGGAAGTTTTCGCAAATTTTATATATAGAAATTAAATATAGCGAGTTTTGAAACAGTAAGTTTTATATAGCCAGCTTTTTTAAGCTTTTTGCGTTCTCTCTTCCATGAAAGTTGGTCTGCTTATTTTTTAAGACGTCTTCCACTAGGCACTGAAACTACCATGTTTTCTTGCAGTTTTCTAAGTTCATCCGAAGACGGAGACTTTTGAACTTGTATAAATACGTACAATAAATATTATAGCGACTTTTGAAAGTGTATATATACAGTAAGTATTATAGCGACTTTTGCTAGATTAGCTAACATTTGATGCTATTTTTTTCAGAATATATAAGGATTTTGCACTGGATTTTTAGTCGTCATGAAACTACTTTAAATACTGGTACATTAACCACCAAAAACTAAAAATCTAAAAAAATTTACATAGCGCACTTTGCAAGTGGACTACTCGTATGCCGGCAGAAGTCTTGACTAAAGTTTCGAGCGTCCAAAAGCATCATGACTTGTAGGGGAGGTGTTTGAGCAGCCAAGCAGTTCGACAACATGTGTATTTATTAACCCTCTAGTAGGCCAATTTTTTTATGAGTTGAAAAATTCAGGAATGGGTGATTTTAGCACGAGAAATCCAACAATTATGTCCATTTCGATCTGTGACAGTAACTTTTTCCTACAGGGGAGAAAAACCAAGTCCGTCTGCAGACGGGCTCGCCGATATACTTTGACATATTTTCAGCTTTCTCTTACACAATGTTGAGCCACGAACCGGCAATCCCGTCTACAGACGGTCAAAAATGCAAACTGGGTTTTTATATGTCGGCAAGCCGGTCTGTAGACGGTCTGTGTTCGAAAGAAATTTTCTCCATTTCGAATGGTGACATAATTATAAAATACGGTGCTTTTAACTACGAAATCCACCGAATTTTTTTATATCAAAAAATTTTTCAGAAGAAAAAATATCTTTAATTATGAAATTACTAAATAGCAAGAAATAATTAATTTTAACCGTGTTTTCACAATCTGTAATTCAACTGCCGATTAAAATAAAACGGATTGACATAACGGATTCAAATTTACTTCGCCGTAAAGGTACGATTTTTGTCTAAAGATCGTGCCTTGCGAATATAGAAAAAAAATATTATAGATGCACTAAAAAGGTGTTTAGTTGACGACCGTCTGGAGGCGGTTCAGCCTACTAGAGGGTTAAGCATGCTGTATATTGTTATATAATGTAACGAAATATTTCTATTGTACATATACTATACATATATTCGTCTGGTAACGAACGCATGAATTTAATCTTCCCTGCAAAATATTGGTCTAGTTGAAACACTAGCAAAAGACCACGTAACAATGTAACTATCACTAGTGGCACATCTAGTTCAAATATATGAAGAAAATGTGGTTACATTTACATTGCGATGTCATTGGACTGGACCACACCTAGTCCAACTCTGCTTACATAGGCGTACTCCCTAAACTAGTTTGTATTGACCATTCCACGAAGTAGATACATTGGATTATCTTAGAGTGTAGTTTCGTCGGACTAGTCCCTAAACTACCAACACTGGACTACATTGTTTCCTTTAAAAATAATTAAAATATATTAAATTTTTATATTTAAGAACACATATAACACGTTTATTGATAAATAAAAGTATTAACTGATTCAGTGTTACATTACTCTTATCCACGAGCCAAAAATATGTTGGAATAAAAAAATTTAAATTGTTTATAATAAAAATATTTAAATCTCATATACAGTGGCTGAAAAATAAATATAATAGCCAAGTGTTGGCTATTTTTCTTATGTTTATTTAATGTTTATTATTATTATTTTTATATAAAGTAAAGCTGATTATCTAATAAAAACCATGGAGGTCCAAATTTCAAATTTTGTACAAAAAATATACACATATATATAACAAATATATATAACACGTTTATTGATAAATAAAAGTATTAACTGATTCAGTGTTACATTACTCTTATCCACGAGCCAAAAATATGATGGAATAAAAAAATTTAAATTGTTTATAATAAAAATATTTAAATCTCATATACAGTGGCTGAAAAATAAATATAAAAACCAAGTGTTGGCTATTTTTCTTATGTTTATTTAATGTTTATTATTATTATTTTTAAAGCTGATTATCTAATAAAAACCATGGAGGTCCAAATTTCATATTTTGTACAAAAAATGGGGAAATTCAACAAATTTTCGTAAAATTTTTAAACCTTTTTAACAGAATTTCCAGAAAAAAATTTTTTTACAAAGTTTGAAATTTAGACTTTCATGGTTTTTGTTAGATATCCGCTATACTTTTATAACACAAAAATAATAAACATTAAATAAACAAACAAAAAATAGTCTAAACTTGTTAAAATGTCGCGACCCTACTCATTAGCTCGCCACTGTAGTACATATTTTTAATTATCTTTGTTTTTCTTACTAACTGAAATTCAAATTTAATTTTTGCTTATTTATGAATATGAATACATATAACTAGATTGTTGATAATGAAAAGTATTAACGAATTTAGTATGTATTATATTACTCTTAACCATGAACTGAAAATATTATCGAATTAAATAATCGAAATGATTTAGAATAAAAATCATAAAATTTCACATAGTAAATATTTTTAATGTTCTTCGTTTTTCTTACTAACTGAAACCATCCGGAAATGCTTTTTTGATGGTTTAAAAGGTCTTCCTAATTTTCTTTTCGGTGTTGATTTCAGTCTTGGCAACAACATCTTAAAAAAATTGCAATTTTTTAATAAAGCTTTATTTTAAATTTTATTTCACAGAACTGCTTACACTTTAAAACATCGAATAAGCTCGAATAGTGTTTTAAGCTTTTCTTTCCATTAACGCCATCTATGTTAAAGTTGAGCCAAAGTTACCGGGCCAAAAAGGTTTCAAAGTTTTTGAAAATTTTCCCCTGAAGTAAGAACTGTAATCCGGAAATCTATAAATATAATAACAAATGCCCAGAGTAGAAACAGACTCTGCCGGCTCATAAAAAAAAACGAGTAATATTCTCATATCTCCTTCCAATTACAAAGCCAGCGCCCCATAAGTGTTGGTCTCCTTGGCGTGGGGATGGGGCTTAAGTGTTGATATTGTTGTCCTTAACCGGGACTTCCTTATCATCATGAACTAAGAGGGAAGCTCCGTATGAGAACCAGTGGTCGATTCTAGCTGAATCCTCCCGAATTCCCATGCGGAGATCACCGCACCGACAAACCCTTTCCCTTTTCCCAACCTATCGCATTCCCCTTCTGATTCCTATCCTTTTCATCCCCCCTAATCCAGGGTGTTACGCGGTCCGTGCCTATTGGGTTAGTTTGCAGCCGGGAGGTAAACTTTCTAGGCTATATTTTTACGGAGCCTACTCGACACCGGGCCGCCTCGGGTAGTAACGGTGGCCAGGGAAAAGGGGCGCTACCCTGGTCGATTGGTCGTTTTCGCCCCACCACACCTCGAGACCACCGCACTCTCCCTGTAGAGTAAAGTGGACGATTATGAAAAAAGTTATGTCTAAAATCGCCGAAGTCTCGGACCTTCCGGGGGAGGAGATTTACTCCCCTAAATCCCAAATCGAGGACGCTCTGCTTCGCTCCAGCCAGGAGACGGTGGCGGAGTCGGTCTCAGGCAGTACCAGCCATAGTACTCCCAACCACAGCCCCTCACGAACCCACAAAACCAGTGCGAGCCAACGCACTAGGGGATCGACAGCGGGGAACTTTGATGCACCATCATCATCGGCAACTGCGAGTCAACGCAAGAATGCAGGTCGCGTACTTGAGGCCTCATGCTCCTCTCTGGCGAGTCGTCAGATGAACATGCGCCCATCAGGAAAGGCGACTCCTATATCTACCAAATCGACACCTTCCGCCTCCAGTACCTCGAGACCGCAGGCATCGGGGGCCAAGTCTGCACTACCGACAGCGGTAAATGCCAAGGCCTACAGGAAGGCTAAATTCATCCTGAATAAGTTTGCGCAGAACTAGGAGGAGGGCATCCTGAACGTGCGCGACACTGACGACCGAAAAAAATACGAGGCGATCGTTGCTGCCTTTGATAGTAGCAAAGCGGCAAAGTCCCGCGTGGAGGCGGGCAAGACGAACAAACGCAACCGATCGCGAGACGACACCTCTAACGCTCCGAAGAGAAGCAAAGATGCGAGTGGTGTATCCCAACCCGTAGCGCAAGGCCCGCTGAAGTACAGCGATATAGTGAAGGACCACCTGAGTGTCGCACTTATAGACGAGTCGTCTAACTGCGGCAAACCAGTCCTCGATAAATGGCCAGAGATCGAGGTCCGGCTTTCGGGTTTGGTGATGGAGAGTACCCTAGCCAACCCCGAGGGCCCGATACCCGTGTCCCTATGACTAACTGGAGCGTCCTGAAATTCGAGGACGTAAAAGCAGTTAGCCAACCCGTGCTGTTCCTCATCACTGAGGAATCAGCAAAGGTCCTAGAGGAGCTAGGCTGCAGAATCCACTTCGGCGTGAGACACGCCAAAGTGAAAATCTTCCGGGGCAGAGAACCCGACGACGACAACGAAGGCGAAGAACCGCCCCCGGAGTCAATAAAGGATGGGGAACCGTCACCAGACCCTATTCGCAGCGAGGTTACCGTGCAGATGGAGGTGGCCGAGGAAGCCAGTAATCTGGTCGGCCCGAACACTACCAGCATTTAATAAAAATGAGCAAGGTCGTACAGATTAACCTGGAGCATTCTAGGTGCCCTTCAGATAACCTGAGAGTCTTCCTAGGGGAGAACGACTACGGCTTTGCTATCATCCAATAGCCCTGGATTCGAGACTCGACCGTCATGGGCCTAAACATCCCCGGGTACGAAGTTTTTTATGCCCGGACTAATGGTAACCCCAGAGCCTGCGTCCTGGCAAAAAAAGAATATAAAGCGTTTCTTTGTCCCTCTTACAGCACCGATGACTTGGCAGTTGTAAGACTGTCGCAGCACGGAAGGCCTCCAGCGAAGGTAGAGGAACTGGTAGCAGCAGCGACACAGCAACAAGCTTCGCTTGTGATTGGATGCGACGCCAACGCAAGACATTGCCTATTGGGAAGCGGTGAAACGAACGAAAGGGGTGAGTCACTCTTTGATTTTATCATTAGCACTAAGCTATCTATATGCAATAGGGGGACGACTCCCACTTTCACCTTTCCGAGTACGGAAAACTACGAAGGGTGGGAGGAAGTCCTCGATATAACATTGTTACTAGAAAACAATAATTTTTGTGTTGACAACTGGGAAGTATCTGATGAGAGCTCTTTTTCTGACCATAAGTATATCACTTTCAGTGTCAATATTATTAAAAAAATAATCAAATCATATCGCAACCCTAGGAAAACTAACCGGATTGAATTCGATCGTCTGGCTCGGGAGAAGCTTAGTTTGGCTCCTAGCCCACTGGTGAGCTCCATCAGCGAGATTGAGGCCAATCTGAGAGTCGTCGAGACCACACTTCGAAATTCAATGAACAGGGCCTGCCCGCTACGATCTTCAAGGAAGCCATATCCACCTTGGTGGAACTGACTTATCTAGACTAAGGAAAGAAACTAGGAGAATATTCAACTCCTGTTACAAATCTAAATCTTGGAAGCCATATCAAGACATTATGAAAAAGTATAAAAGTGAGATTCGGCGCTCAAAAGAAGCAGCATGGGAGAGCCACTGCGAGACATTGGAGAGTATAAAGGACACCACCAGGCTGAGCAGGCTTTTGACGAAGGACTACTACTGTCCGTCACTCCTTCGCAGTGCGGATGATGTACCCACAGAGTCTGTGGAAGACTCACTCAGGTTGCTTGTCAACAATCATTTTCCGGGTAATTCTGACGAAGCGTTCAATCCGATTCGAAGAAGATATGCTGGAGCTCAGCACATAGCAGACTCAATTTTCACAAATCCCAAAATATCATGGGCGTTGAAGTCCCTCTCGCCTTACAAAAGCCCGTGACCAGATGGCATCATACCTATCATGTTGCAAACTATGGAGGATGCTATTATGCCATGGCTTTTGTCCATTTTCAAAGGATGCATAACCCTCAACTACGTCCCTCTATCGTGGAGGCGAGTAAAAGTGGTTTTCATCCCAAAACCTGGAAGGCGAGGGCGCGTCTACGCCAAAGATTTTCGACCTATTAGCTTAACTTCCTTTGTTCTCAAAACGTTCGAGAGGGTTCTGGACACGCACGTCCGGGGGTTTTTCCACGGCAAACGCATGTCTGAAGCGCAGCATGCATATTTGCGAGGACGATCCACGGAGACGGCGCTCCATGAGGTCGTTAGAACTGTCGAAAGGTCACTCGAATTTAAGCAATTCACTCTGGCAGCCTTCCTCGGCATAGAAGGAGCCTTTAACAATGTTAGGGTAGAAGCTATCCAAAAATCCCTTGACGAGCTAGGCGTCGAGGAGTCTATTAGCGCGTGGCTAATGGCGATGCTTCGCAGCAGAACGATTTCAGCTGAACTTGGTAGCTATACATTAACAAGAAACGTTAGTAGGGGCACTCCTCAAGGGGGAGTGATCTCTCCTATTTTATGGCTCAGCACTATCAACTCAGTACTACTCAAGCTCAACCAAGGAGGAGTAAAGGTAGTGGCCTACGCTGACGATGTAGTGATTTTAATAACCGGGTTATTTCCATCTGTGGCGAGTAACATCATGGAGGGTACTCTAGCAAACCTTAGCCGGTGGGCCGAGCAATGTGGCCTTAGAGTGAACCCAGCGAAAACAGAATTAATGCTCTTTATGACAAGAAATAAGGTCCCAAGCTTTAAATTACCAAAGCTAAATGGACAAAAGCTGCGATTATCTAAACAAGCGAAGCATCTGGGAGTCATACTGGATCCTAAGCTAAGTTGGAAAATAAATATTGAAGAGAGAGTAAAGAAAGCGAGCATTGCCTACTACTCCTGTAAGCGGCTTTTTGGGAAGACATGGGGTCTCAATCCAAAAGTTGTACTCTGGATGTACACAGCGGTTGTACGTCCGATCTTATGCTACGGTTCTTTGGTATGGTAGACAGCCTTAAAGAATCAATATAATCAAGTAAAACTAGGCAGAGTTCAGAGAGCTGCATGCATCGGGACCACAGGGGCAATGAGAACTTGCCCTACCGATGCCCTAAATGTTATTACAAACATATTTCCTATAGACCTTCACATACGGCACACCGCATCACTATCGTCTATAAGACTTAGAGAACTAGGTATATGGAAAGAAAGAACGATCGGGCATAGCAGTATAATTTCCCGTTTGCCACCTAAGTTGAGGCTGGCAACCGATTACATTCGACCTGAGGTAGATTTTCACAGGCCTTTCGGGGCCATTCTTCCATCGAGAGCCGACTGGGACGGGGAGCTTGATATCTCTACCTGGACACATCATATGTACACCGATTGCTCCAAAATGGAACGCGGAGTTGGAGCAGGTATTTACTCTGAGTCACTGGGAGTAAAAAGATCAATTCATCTGCCCGATTTCGCGAGTGCCTTCCAAGCAGAAGTATTCGCTATAGCCGAAGGCTGCCATCTCTTAGAACGTAGTGGATTGCGTTACGGCGAGCGAGTAGCCATTTTCTCAGATAGCCAGGCGGCCATTAAGGCCTTAGCGTCTTTTACAACAAGGTCGAAACTAATCAAGGAGTGTAGGACACTGTTAAATACAGTAAGTCGTCAACTCGATTAAGATTTAGTTTGGGTCCCTGGCCATAGCAACATTCCCGGAAACGAGGCTGCAGACGAGTTAGCCAGAGAGGGTTCCACATTGGTGTCGATCGAGGGCCGGATCTCACCCCCAATTGGAACCTTATATAAAGACCTATTTCTCCACAATCTCCGGAAATCGGATCAAAGATGGCGCACCGTGGCAGGCTGCCGTTTATGCAAACTATTGTGGTTGCGTACAGCCCTGAGAGAACACACAACCTACTAAGGAAACACAGATCTGACGTTGCTAGGCTTGTTGCGACTCTTACTGGGCATTGGCCGATTGGTACCCACGCGAGAAAGCTGGGAATCTCCTACAACGACTTCTGTAGAAGCTGCAGAGATGAGAACGAGCAGGAAACAGTAGAACACCTGCTTTGCAAATGTCCAGCTCTAATAAGGAGCAGAAATACCATGCTAGGAGCATATGAGTTCACATCGTTGAGAGAGCTATCTGATGTAAGTCTCCACAACATACTCAACTTCATCAACCACGCCGGCTGGTTCTAACATACTCATTCGAGGTATATGGTATCAAAATGGCACTTAGCAGCTACTTGGGCGTAATAGTTTTCCGCCACCATTCTAACCTAACCTAAGTACAGTACAGTGTAGTAACAAAAAGATTAATTCACATTTTCGCTATTCTTTAAACACAGTTCATAAGTGGCGTCATTCCTATCGCTATCACTTGAAGCAAAAACAATATTAACTGGCAATGGCTTTGCACTTTCCACATTCAAATTTTCACATTTGAGAATTAATGCATGGTTACCTTTTGTTTTTATTTAATCATTCTAAATGACGTTTACTGCACTGCATTTTATTTTAATACTTTAGTTAAATTTGTTTGCCGCACTAGTTAACGCTTTGCTTGAACTCATTTGCATCACTGAATCATTAGAAGAATTTCGCAATGGACTAACTGGACAATTTCATGGAATTTCGTTTTTTGTCAAATTACGAAGCACATGTACATATGTACATACGCCGTTAGCTTTCATATTTTGCATTACATGATACCAGGCGTGCCACCAGACTCTGTTTTTTCCTGCATAACGCCGACACTAGTGCCGTAACCATGGTCATTCTTCCTAGTTAAAGTACTAGTGCTGTGAGGCAACATGGTCCGCAAAAAAATTGCAGGGTTTATATTAAACACAAAATACTACAGTGGCGTAGCACTGGAAAATCCTGTGCTTTATTTTCTTATAAAAACTTTTGCAACGAATATAAGGTGAATATATTTCGAATTCATTGCTACGGCACTTATAACACTTAAATATATGTATGCATATACTTATATAAACCAGACGATGAACTAAAAATACTTTAGAAACGGTTAAAATCTGCAATTTCAGATACTTGAATTGACCTAAAAATTCGGGCAACGAATCATTTTTTCGCAAAATTTTTCTTAAAAGGTTTATTTCCGTCTCTCCTTAAGGTTAAATTACTAAGGTAAAAACAAAAACTGTGCGTTCAGAGAAAGGATGTTCTCCTAATTAATTTTTGAATTCTTTAATCTAGCTCCACGAGTTTATAGTGGAGTCTGTAGTTTCCCGTTAATACAACTGTATGTTTTTCCACTGCATTTCGAAATTTGTAATTTTATCAACGCTTAAGTTTTGGCTTTCCTTTTCTAACGTGGCCGCCTGAGAGAGGATACACTGTCTGAGCTTATCGGAGCTCGAATTACTGTCCGGTATAGTTTGTGTGCTCCCGCGCACGTGGTAGAAACTAATTGACTTACTTTCCCATTTTCCATTTGCTTAATCGTCACTTGCATTGGGAATGGAACTTTTCAAAGTATTAGTCGAAATAGGATAACACGGAGGTATCGAAAATAGTATGAGATCAGCAAAGCCAAATGAATTTTAGTCAACACTTGTACAAAGAAGTTACAGATTTTTAATTTTAATATATAACCAAATACAACTAAAACTTTTTGGAGCTAAAATAGCGCTAGATAATTTTGAAAAGAGCTAGGAGCTAAATCCCAATTTCTCTAGCTAAATAAAAAAAAGAGCTAAATCTATCTCCAAAAGCACCAAAATGGCAACAACGGCCGTAGCATAATGGTGGCTACAGCAAAAAAAGAGGTAATAAGAGAAAGTACTAGGTGCTGCAGTAAAGCGCAGACAATAGTGAATAAGATTGACACTTGGTGTGATGTAAATGGACTCACCGCTAACCCAACCAAAACCAGTGTTGTGCTCTTCACTAAAAGGAGAAGGTCGGATGGTCTCATTATCCTCACACTTAAAGGAGTCACAATTCAGACTTCTACCGAAATGAAGTATCTAGGAGTAATTCTGAATACAAAGCTATCGGTGAAATCTCACGTGGAACGGAAGACTATTTAGCAATGTAAACGGTATTTTGCGAATCGTGGGATCTGTCACCAAAGGGAATCCTCTGGATTTATAGCTATATCTACCACAATCAGTGGTGCATCAGTGGAATGATGGAGCAATAGCATATGAAGTCTGCTTGCTAAACTTCAAAGAGCTATTACCGTGTGCTCTGCGGGAGCTTTCTCTGCAACACCTGGGCTGCTGTTGAAGCACTGCTGCAATTACTGTCACTTAAGGCATTGGCTAGCCTTCTAACTGCTTCCAAACCAGTTCAGCAATGCAAGTCTCGACTAAATTATGTTGGCAAACATAACTAGCTTGTTTTACTCTGTGTGACAGGTCACTCGGGAGTATCTGGTAATGAGACGTCTGACCATTTGGCCAGAGTTGGCTCAGGCCAGGCATTCCTCGATCTCCAACTAGATATAGCACTTGCCACTTCGGCCATCGAAGCTACCATCAGAAACTCGGTGAATACTTCGCTCAGCAATGACGGGAGGCATCGATTAGCTCACTGAGCAGACGGGACTGCAGACAACTTGTTGGACTGCTGACTGGTCACTTCACGTGACACAAACACCTGACTGTGATAGGCGTACATGACAACTCCATTTGCCCATCCTGCCTTGAAGAGGACGGGACGGTGGAACACTTTACCATGGATGGCATGTGATCTGAGTGCTGTTTACTGCACGTGTTGTTTTGTGCCTGGTTCCGACAAAAAAAAAAATGGCTGCACCCGTTTAACGTGAGGAAAGTTTGGCGGTGGTTTCAAATGAGCTCTCTCAAGACCCTGCAAAATTTAAAGAAATATAAGTAATGAGCCCAGATACATATTGAAATACTGTTTTTCTTAGAAAAGTGCTACCATTGTGCATACTTACAAGTGAAAAAAGAATCAGATGTTTTCCAGAAATGCCTAACAGCTGAGATCAGCTTATTCTATGTGCTACAGGATTACACTCAAAATGTATAAAAAAACTTTAAACGGACTCTGACAAAGCCAGCATGAAAAGCTCTATTAAGTGTAGGCGTCATTTACCAAAATGCTGTAAAATATTAAAATGCTATATAAACATCGGAATTCAATTAATTCAATGCATATTTTGTCAATTTTTAAGTTTATTTTAATAACTTCAGTCTTTTTCTACACCATTTTAAACACCCTGTCTAACAGTTTGACAGGATATTTCTACGTTTTGACAGGATATTGCTACGTTTTGACAGGATATTTCTACGTTTTGACAGGATATTTTTATGTTTTTTTTTCCAGGCGGTTTCCAGGCAGAAAAAGAACATTGGGCACTTCTATGTGAGGCATTTTTTTACATATTTTTTTATGGGTTCTATACCCATGAAATAAGCTAACACGTATTCGAGGACATTGTTTTTATATTCTTTCCTTCGGAAATATGATCTGTCAAAGTTTTTCGTGATTCTGACTAATCATGTAGTTCTTCAAATCGTTATAACTCGGGTTCTGCTCATGGTAGAGACTTCATCTTAACGTCGTTAAAGAAACGGGTTTAACGTTTCTTTAAATAAGATGGTCATGATTTGAAGGTGATTTGCATAGTGAATACCAGTAAATTAGGAATTTAAAATTATACCATAGTAATCCCTGTTTAAAAAATGGGTGTTTTTCAATAACTATTTTTAAACTATTATTTTTTATGACGTGATGGTTTATTTTGTGAGAATCAACACTTTTTTGTAATTTGTTTTCGAAAACTTATGATGAGATATTTTTAGCAAGGTCTTAAAAATCTGGTTTTTTCAAAAATTTTATTTTTATTGCGGATTCCTATAGAATACTTATACAGAAATAATGTTTGTACGGCAAGATTTTTCTTAAAGGCGACAAACCCCTAGAAATGGGTGTGGCAATTTTAGGACTAAAGTTAGCAAAACGCAGATTTTATTGCGGATTTCAATAGAATATCCCTTCGTTAACAACATTTGTTCCGCAATACAGATATTCTGCCGAAATCCACAGTAAAATCAAAATTTTTGATCTTTGGTTTTAAAATTGTCACGCCCATTTCTAGAAGATTCTTTGATTGAAAAAAGTGGTGTACGATGATCATAGTTCAATAGTATATTGTACAATAGAACACACACGTATTTGGCAAAACTTTCCAATTGCAGACGATGTGCTGATAAAAAATAAGGAGTTTCACTTTTGTGCACGCATCGTAACCTTTTAAAGAAGTTGTTCTTTTTAACCATCTTCTAATGAGAGCACATACGCCTTCCACGCAGGGTTGCCACTTTGGTAAATTGTTACCAAAATTGGTAGAAAAAATTTGGGTTGGTAAAAAGGTAAATTTTTTCTCATTTTGGTAGATTTTTGATGAACTTTCCGTTCCCGATTTATTTTTCGTAGTTAGCTTTAAATATATTATAAATTTCTTTGCATACTTTTTATATAATTATATACGTATACATGTATATCGATATTTCGCGAACATATCACGATCCATTCAAAACTAATTTTACTGGAATCCCGAGGAGCTTTTGATTGCCTAAATATTTTAAATGATTATTTAAATATAAAGAAAAAATTTACAGGAATGTAATTACGCACTATGATTGTTCGCAAAAAAATATAAATCAACGCCATTTTTTTGTAATGGAAAAAAATAAAAAAAAGTCAACGGGAATTTTAAGCAGCACATTGTTGGCCATACTCAAAGAGTATTTGCTTTAAAACTCCATACCTTAAATTGTTCTAAAAATTCAGAGTAAAAAAATCGAAATTTAGACGAAAATTTTTGGAATTTTTATATGTTGTATATAGTTTGAATCCTCGATTTTTTTGGATTTAGTTAAAGCAATAAAAAATTCTTACTCGAAAAATATTGCGAATATTTAAAAAAAAATCACTCTTTGAGTCACAGTATTTGTCTATAATAACTCGAGTTGAAGTTTTTCAAATAATGAAGTTTCATTGTTGCCTTTAGTTTCGTCACTTCCGCTTTTGGTTGAAGGAATCTGAGAATATGCCAATAATACGACTCAAATACCGTATAACTAGTTAAATAAAAAGTTCTTAAAAACAATTTTAATTCTTATTGAAATAACAAAAAAAAAAAAAAACTATAGTTTTAAGTAAAGTATGTAAATAAAACAAGTAAGAAAGTCTAAGTTCGGGTGGAGCCGAACATTAAATACCCGGCGCAAGTATTAAATACATGTTTTTTCACCTTTCCGAAAGCTACCGCTAGATGGTAAGCCGGGGTGTATCAATTTTGAGTAAATTAGCGTCCTTAAATTTCGAAATATTGCAGTTTCAAGCATTTATGAAATTTACCGTTATATGAAAAGCGGCCGTAATTTTGTTCCGCTTTCAATAATTTTCAACGTTTTGCTTTTATGTGGCAAGCACAATAAAAATACCGAGTTTGGTACAAATTGGTAGAACGGTTACCGATATACATATATGTGATCATAAGTGGGCGGTGCCACGCCCATTTTCCAAAATTTTACCATGAACGAATTTCTTGGTAAAGAATTGTTGCCAGCATCAATTTTGAATAAATTAGCTTTAATATTTACTGATTTATCGAAGATTTTGTATTTCTCTAAATTACCGTTATGTGGGATGTAGGCGTGGTTATGGTGCGATTTTAAAAATTTGAAGCCGTTTAGTATGCTGTACCAAGGCCAACAACTGTGCCAAGTTTGGAAGAAATTGGTGCAGCGGTTACCAAGATATACACATGTAACCATAAGTGGGCGTGGCTACGCCCATTTTCCAAAAATTTATAATATTCTTATTTT
>NW_023458754.1:83840-83961 GCF_013731165.1 Rhagoletis pomonella
GGGCGTGGCTACGCCCATTTTCCAAAAATTTATAATATTCTTATTTTGCGTCTGAATATTATTGTAGATATCAATTTTGAGTGAATTATCTTCAGTAGTTACTAAAATATCGCAGTTTTCG
>NW_023458754.1:88961-90530 GCF_013731165.1 Rhagoletis pomonella
AATTATCTTCAGTAGTTACTAAAATATCGCAGTTTTCGTATTTCTGGAAATTACCGTTATATGGGAGGTTGGCGTGGTTATTGTCCGATTTTAAAAATTTTCGGCTGTTTGGTATGCTGTGCGAAGGCCAACAACTGTGCAAAGTTTGGAAGAAATCGGTGCAGCGGTTACCAAGATATACACATGTAACCATAAGTGGGCGTGGCTACGCCCATTTTCCAGAAATTTATAACATTCTTATTTTTCGTCTGAAAATTATTGTAAATATCAGTTTTGAGTGAATTATCTTCAGTAGTTACTAAAATATCGCAGTTTTCGTATTTCTGGCAATTACCGTTATATGGGAAGTGGGCGTGGTTACAGTCCGATTTCGCCCATTGCCAATACCAACCTACCTTGGATTAAGGGAAACCTACGTACCAAATTTCGTTGAGATATCTCAATTTTTGCTCGAGTTATCGTGTACACGGACGGACGGACAGACGGACAGACGGACGGACAGACAGACATGGCTTAATCGATTTCTTTTTTTCATCCTGATCATTTATGTATACATTTGTCTATATCTATCTCGATTCGTTTTGGCTGTTACAAACAACCGTTATGTGAACAAAATTAATATACCCTTGTGCACAAGTGCGCTCGGGTATAAAAACCGAAATAATGCATATGTGCACAGTTTCGGTTGAAAACCGCAACAATGCATATTAGAAAAACCGAAATTATGCATATGCACTCTTTCGTTTGAAAACCGAAATAATGCATATGAAAAAAACCGAAATAATGCATATATGCACAGTTTCGGTTGAAAACCGAAATAATGCATATGAAAAACCCGAAATAATGCATACATGCACACTTTCGTTTGAAAACCGAAATAACGCATATGAGAAAAACGAAGTAATGCATACATGCACAGTTTCGGTTCAAAACCGAAATAATGCATATGACAAAAACCGAAGTAATGCATACATGCACAGTTTCGACTCAAAACCGAAGTAATGCATATGACAAAAACCGAAATAGTGCATACATGAAAACGAACTTCTTTCTGAGTAGGCGGCCTTCGGCCGCGCTTAGGGATTATATCCCTTACTAAGTAGAATTCTCCTTTCTGTGTTGCCGGAAAAGGGGGCCGGAAGTATTTTTGCACAGAACTTTTTTCTGCGTAGGCGGCCTTCGGCCGCGCTTAGGGACTATAACCCTTACTAAGTAGAATTCTCCTTTCTGTGTTGCCGGAAAAGAAGGGCGGAAGTATTTTTGCGCAGAACTTCTCTCTGCGTAGGCGGCCTTCGGCCGCGCTTAGGGATTATAACCCTTACTAAGTAGAATTCTCCTTTCTGTGTTGCCGGAAAAGGGGGCCGGAAGTATTTTTGCGCAGAACTTGTTTCTGCGTAGGCGGCCTTCGGCCGCGCTTAGGGACTATAACCCTTACTAAGTAGAATTCTCCTTTCTGTGTTGCCGGAAAAGAAGGGCGGAAGTAGTTTTGCGCAGAACTTCTCTCTGCGTAGGCGGCCTTCGGCCGCGCTTAGGGATTATAACCCTTACTAAGTAGAATTCTCCTTTCTG
>NW_023458754.1:90540-103627 GCF_013731165.1 Rhagoletis pomonella
AACCCTTACTAAGTAGAATTCTCCTTTCTGTGTTGCCGGAAAAGGGGACCGGAAGTATTTTTGGGCAGAACTTCTTTCTGCGTAGGCGGCCTTCGGCCGCGCTTAGGGATTATAACCCTTACTAAGTAGAATTCTCCTTTCTGTGTTGCCGCAAAAGGGGACCGGAAGTATTTTTGCGCAGAACTTCTTTCTGCGTAGGCGGCCTTCGGCCGCGGTTAGGGATTATAGCCCTTACTAAGTAGAATTCTCCTTTCTGTGTTGCCGGAAAAGGGGGCCGGAAGTATTTTTGCGCAGAACTTTTCTCTGCGTAGGCGGCTTTCAGCCGCGCTTAGGGATTAAAACCCTTACTAAGTAGAAGTACATAATTCATATTAGAAAAAACGAAATTATCCATATGCACACTTTCGTTAGAAAACCGAAATAATGCATATAACAAAAACCGAAATAATGCATGCATGCACAGTTTCGGTTGAAAACCGAAATAATGCATATGATAAACCCGAAGTAATGCATACATGCACAGTTTCGGTTGAAAACCGAAATAATGCATATAAGAAAATACCGAAATTATGCATATGCATACTTTCGTTTTAAAAGCGAAATAATGCATATGAAAAATAACGAAGTAATGCATACATGCACAGTTTCGGTTTAAAACCGAAATAATGCATATGGTAAAAACCGAAATAAAGCATACATGCACAGTTTCGGTTGAAACCGAAATAATGTCTAAATGCACAGTTTCCATATGCGCAATTTCGGTGCCCCGTCATTTACTGCTATTGTATTTTATTTGTGTATGTTGCTGATCTATTCGTCGACCATTGTTGCAGTTTACTTGTCTGCCTCTACATAGTCGTTTCTTATTTTTATCGTCCTTTAGCCCTTCTTGTATTAAATTCTTGCATTCGGGGCATTCAAGTGTCAACCGAGGCGAGTTCATAGATCATTGTGTGTGTTATTGTTGGTGCTGCAACTGACTCTACAACTTCTCAATTCTACCAGCTCCTGACAACCAGCTCCCTAATTCATTTCCCCTGCTGCATTACATTTTAAGTTTTATTCATTTTTACGTTAACTTCTTTGTTGATATAACAACACCAAGGACTTTACAGCAACGGCAGCAACAGCATATGTGCGTACATACATACACTGTAATAAATAAGTCGAAAAACAAAACGAAAAACTTGTAAGGATTTATGCAATTGTTAGCAGCTGTTTACCATAACATTCAGCTTTTTTTAAATCCTTTGTTCCAGCTCCCATTGGCTTTACATGACCCGAAAGTCGTTATCTATTTCGTTAATGAAAACACTATTCGGGTTTTCTTGTGTTACCCAGCTTAGTAACGTGATCAGTGATGCTAATAGCAGGAAAATTCACCCTTAAATTTGGGATGTATGTAAAAAATTACAGATTTCCTATATTTATTTAAACGCAGGGAAATGCAGGAAAAAATCCGAATTGGTATATTTAAAAACAAAATTTCCTTTCTGTTCGCATATAATTACTTTTTATGATTAATGGGTTGAAATTATTTCAATACTGAGCAGGGTGTCCAGATTGTTAAAAAAAGCGCAATAAAATTCATGAAGTCGATTTAATAAATCTTTTATTTAAAAAATGAGATCTTGTTATAATATAGTTTTAAATAATAAATAACACAAATCACTTATATAATAGCGATGTACAAACAATTTTCTTTAAAAATACGCATACTTTTTAAAAATATTTGTTTCAACACATTATGCAGTAGGACTGCGCAATTATTAAATTTGTTATAACTCATATTAGTTGATTAATCGCAGAATCCGCTTTTAAGCGCTCGGCGCTAAAAATAAAATAAAAACCTTTAATAAGGCGAGATCAGCTTTCCACAATTTCTTCAAAATCACCTATAGTTACGGTGACCATATTAACCAACGTAAAATAAAGGGCTTTTTTTCAAAATGATTTGGGAATACGTACATACAACTCGTATGATAAAAGTACCTTACCCATATCTTAATTTAAATCAAATATTTACAGTTAATTGTATTATTTAATTGTACAAATTCCCCTGCTGTAGCGACTTCGCCATCCCTTGCTACCAAAATGCGTTTACGATAATTCATACTGCACGACGAAGCCAGCACACAGTGGTTCAAAATATGGAATTTAATGTTCATAATCCACCGAAACCTTCATTTTTCAACCAATTTTTATCAAAAAGCAAACAAAAAACTATTTAGTTTGGTGAACATTTTTTATAACATTTCAACATTTTTTTTTGTTAATTTTGTTTTTTTGTTTTGGAAGAACCGTACAATTGTTTTCAACTAGTTTTTGTTATGTAACATTTATTAACTGGAACAGGAGAGTACATTTTCTTCAAAATTGTTACTTTTTCTGCATTATGCACAAAAAATTTAATATAATCAAATAAAAATTCAGAAATCAGGCTTAATCTTGCAAATATTGTAATCTTTAATAAAAATAAAAATAAAAATTAATGAAATGAAATGAAAAATGAAGGCTCCAGTGAATTACGAACACTAAATGCCAGTTTTGAACCACTAAGCAGCAGGGGGTTTATTGTTCTCTTTCAGCGGAACTGGAAACTCAGCGTGCAACACCATCCTGGGCACAACTTTCCCTGTGCTTTATAGAGTGTACAAAGATAACCGATTAAATAGAAACCCTTAAGTGAGGTGCGAAACAAACCGGGGAAGGTTTTCATTATATTTTATAAGGGACATTTTTATTTTTTAAATTCTCCGTTAAAAAAAATACCTCTGAAAAATGCAGAGCCTATTTAAAGGACAGTTTAAGAAATAAAGGACAAAAGGCGTCCTTTGTTTTGAAAAAAAAAAATATAAAGGACAGGGGGTTAAAATAAGGGAATGTCCCTTAAAATAAAGGACGGATGGTCACCGTACCAATAGTGTCTGAACCATTTACATTTGTGTTGTTGTCATATATTGAGCCTTTATAACATACTGTTTGATATTGGAAACGTTTTGCAGACTTCATATAAGACTTTATTCGAACTATTGAATTAAGGCTTTCCAACCTCATCCTATTTCGAATCTTAGTTTTTGTTGAATTGATTGCGGAAAAAACGCGCTCAACAAAGCATGCACTGAAAATAAAATCTGCGTAAATATAACGAAAACTTGCGTACATCTTACGAAAATTTTAGTCATTTTGAGCCACGAAAGTTTTCGTTGATTGTACAAAACCGTTTTCGTACATACTACGAAAATATGAGACATCAGATTTTAAGTACATTTACGAACGTATTCGTACTATTTACGAACGAATTTCGTACGATTTACTAAAGAATTTCGTACTATTTCTTTACTTTTTTACGTAATATATTACAAGTATTACAAGTATAACTGTTGTAAATAATAAGTTTTACCTAAATTTTCTAACTACTCTGCAGTTTAAAATTAATAAAAAAGGTTATTTTACCTGTAATACAACTTAAGTCTTTTATTTATATGCATACGAATAGGTTATATACTACATATTTTTTATTGCTTAGCCTTCATTCGATAAAATATATTGATGCAAAGTGTTCAAATATGAAACTCAACAAAATCCTTATTAAATATAATAAGATATAAAATATGAATGAATATAAAAAATACTGAATTCACTTTCTTAAACATTATAATATTTTTGTATGGAGGTACCTGGCAGATTCGCTTCTTCGATGTTTGTTTCCTTGGCGTCTACAAATTAAAGGAAAATGATATGGCAAGTTTCAGTGAAAAATCTTATATGTAACGGGTGATTTTTTTGAGGTTAGGATTTTCATGCATTAGTATTTGACAGATCACGTGGGATTTCAGACATGGTGTCAAAGAGAAAGATGCTCAGTATGCTTTGAAATTTCATCATGAATAGACTTACTAACGAGCAACGCTTGCAAATCATTGAATTTTATTACCAAAATCAGTGTTCGGTTCGAAATGTGTTTCGCGCTTTACGTCCGATTTATGGTCTACATAATCGACCAAGTGAGCAAACAATTAATGCGATTGTGACCAAGTTTCGCACTCAGTTTACTTTATTGGACATTAAACCAACCACACGAATGCGTACAGTGCGTACAGAAGAGAATATTGCGTCTGTTTCTGAGAGTGTTGCTGAAGACCGTGAAATGTCGATTCGTCGCCGTTCGCAGCAATTGGGTTTGTGTTATTCGACCACATGGAAGATTTTACGCAAAGATCTTGGTGTAAAACCGTATAAAATACAGCTCGTGCAAGAACTGAAGCCGAACGATCTGCCACAACGTCGAATTTTCAGTGAATGGGCCCTAGAAAAGTTGGCAGAAAATCCGCTTTTTTATCGACAAATTTTGTTCAGCGATGAGGCTCATTTCTGGTTGAATGGCTTCGTAAATAAGCAAAATTGCCGCATTTGGAGTGAAGAGCAACCAGAAGCCGTTCAAGAACTGCCCATGCATCCCGAAAAATGCACTGTTTGGTGTGGTTTGTACGCTGGTGGAATCATTGGACCGTATTTTTTCAAAGATGCTGTTGGACGCAACGTTACGGTGAATGGCGATCGCTATCGTTCGATGCTAACAAACTTTTTGTTGCCAAAAAATGGAAGAACTGAACTTGGTTGACATGTGGTTTCAACAAGATGGCGCTACATGCCACACAGCTCGCGATTCTATGGCCATTTTGAGGGAAAACTTCGGAGAACAATTCATCTCAAGAAATGGACCGGTAAGTTGGCCACCAAGATCATGCGATTTGACGCCTTTAGACTATTTTTTGTGGGGCTACGTCAAGTCTAAAGTCTACAGAAATAAGCCAGCAACTATTTCAGCTTTGGAAGACAACATTTCCGAAGAAATTCGGGCTATTCCGGCCGAAATGCTCGAAAAAGTTGCCCAAAATTGGACTTTCCGAATGGACCACCTAAGACGCAGCCGCGGTCAACATTTAAATGAAATTATCTTCAAAAAGTAAATGTCATGGACCAATCTAACGTTTCAAATAAAGAACCGATGAGATTTTGCAAATTTTATGCGTTTTTTTTAAAAAAAAAGTTATCAAGCTCTTAAAAAATCACCCGTTACTTACTTAAGATTTCATTAAGTGGTGTGTCTGTTCCTGGCTTGGGCTTGCCGTTGATGAGTAACTGATGAAATTGCCTATTTATGAAGTCCCATATTACAGCGCAAGGCTCAGCGTGGGCGATGTTAAGAACATTGTATGCTTAAAAGCATTTATCTACAGCATTAATATTTAATTTTGTATTGTATTTTTATCTAGCAAAACCCTCTTAAAACGGTTAAAATTATATTATACGTCTCACAGCAGCCAACCAGTAATTTCGCAATGACACGCGATACAAAAAATATGGTGAAATATTAAACTGCCGGTAATTGAGTATATTGTACGAAAATATTCGTATGTTGTACGAATTTAAAAAACATGTTTCTGAATCAGTACTTTATACGAAAGTATTAACTGAATTGCACGAATACAGAATTTTAGATTTCGTAGTTATATTTTAAAACTACGCGTAAATATTACGAATGCCTTCTTACAAAATACAAAATTATTCGTACAGAGAAAATTATTTGTTCAGTAATTTACGAATGTGTTTCGTAAAATATACGTAAGATTTCGTAAATTGTACTGAAAAAATACCTTACGAAAGTCCTTTCGTTATATTTACGAATGGTTCGTAAAATCTTGTTTCATTGTGAAAAATATGTTCGTATTATGAACGAACGTTTCGTACATTGTACAAAAACCAAGCCTACGAAAGTTTTTCGTAGCACTTTTACGAAATTTTATTTTCAGTGTGTGAGTGCGGCTGGATAATAATATGAATTTACTTATATTTCCAAACATTTTATTGACTGTTGCGGTTTTCACTCCGTAAGCAATTATGCAAAATTCTTCAGAGTCGGATGGAATGGTTCTGGGAAAAATTATTCCATGGGAAAGTTAAAAGATTTAAATATTCAGTTTCCGTTAATTTTCTTTCCTTCAAAGTCAAATAGTGAATTGGCAGGTCCCTGAAACTCGTCCTCTTGTGATTCACACATTTTTCTGGTGACAAAATCAAAGTTTTTTTACAAGTATTTAATTGACTAGGTAATCGTTTCAAAAGTTCTTCGATTAGGGTGATTAAACATTTTTGACAGTCCTTTAATATGCTTCTTAAGTCAAGTTTATCACGCAGTTCAGTAGCCTCTTCTGTAAAATTATCTTCGAAAACTAAGTTTTGTATATTTTTATAATTGAAAAAAATTTATTTGAAGGGAAAAAATCGCCAAAAATCGCCAATGGCCATTTCTTAAATTTGTACGCGCAAATATCCAAAAAAAAAATCACCAAATTGGCGCGAATTCGCCAAATCCGGACTCTCTGATACTGAGTCAAGTTTTCTCAAGTGGGCTACCTAAAATTGACTTTTAGATTTTTTATATTTCATTAACCGATTGTGAAAGTTAACATGGTCTGCAATACTGACACCAAAGATTTTGCGCTAATTTTATTTTTTGACGAGTTATTAGCAAACAAATTTTTATGCAGGCTTTTGCACTTTTTGAAGTATATCAGCAACCATTCATTCGAATCTTATGATTTTTTAACAGCAATTAGAGAACTTATTGGGCAACAAAATAACGTGGTCAGTCTGTAAACTTTAGATTCTTGTTTTATAAAAATTTTATTTTTTAATCTATTGAATTTTTTTACCAACTTCTCATATACCTAGAAAAAGAATTCAAAAAGCAATATTTGCGCTAAACATTCAATTTTACTTTCATAAAAAAACACTGTACCTTTGATTGACTCAAGGCTTTTTACCAAAAAAAAAAAATTAATCAAGTTTAAAAAAATATAATACAAATGAACTGATTCAACAGTGATAATTTGATTTTGATCCCTGGCGTCTCCGAGTAACTTCACTTGACGAATTTTAGAAATAACTCGACTCCAACGCCACCTTGGGGCCTTTTTTTGCAATAGCATTTCCCCTACCGTTACCAGTATCTATATAACTCGAATATGAGCCAAATCGACTCATAAATACGATTTTTAGTAATAACTGGACTGCACCGCCACCTGGCGTTTTAAGTTGTGAACCTGAACTATACAGGGACCTATTCAAACACATAAAAAATTCCTTAAAATCGTTTTGGTCGTTTAGGAGTTCACGCAGGAACACACGTAGCGAAGAATTATATACATATGTATTTAAAAATAGGTAAAAGTTTCAATAGTTTTGGAAGGCACCGCGCCCCCTTTTCCAGTTTTTTACTTTTCTCCATTAGTAAGAGATTGATTTCAAATATTTCCATACCAAGTTTTAGGACTCAAACACAAATACTTCCAGAGATATGCGGTATGAAAAATTCGATTTCTATGGGAGATGCCACGCTCCTTGATATATCGAAATTACTATCAGCCTATAACCGTCCTTGGAAAATCTGCAGTAGGTGTCTCTCTTCTTCTCCTTTATTGGCGCTATAACCGCCTAGGCGATTTTGGCCGAGTTCAAAACATATCTTTTGAGAGGGGCTAAAACCACGAACGTTGTAAAGATGTAAAAATTATTGAAGGAGACTGACTTGTTTAATTTTATATAACATTAAATATAATTTGCAACTAACCCCCATTTACATTTTAATAGCTAAACTTATCTTAAACTTACAGACTGTCGAAGGCCCTTGATGCTACCGCTGCCTTTCATTTATTTGTTTAATAATTTATTATTGTACAAATTTCTGAAAAATAAAAAAATAAAATAAATAAATATTACACCGTGCGCAAAAACCACAAATATTCAGACACACGAAAAAATCAATATATCCACAAAACTAGGAGCCAACTATAGTATAACTGCGATTTTAATTTTTCTCTCCGACGTCAGGATTTTTTTAAAGGACTTTGAAATTTCTGGGATATGATTGAATAAAAAAATTATTTAAAAGATTTCTTGCATTGTAAGTAACAATATGGGTATCAATTAGAAGGGAAAATTCTGTAGAATTAAAAAAAATAATAATTTTTTGACGCACCAGGACGAATAAGTGTTGAAAATGTCCTTTTGAAACTTTATCCTTGAGTATCCTTGGAAATTTCCAATATTATTTTTGAAAAAAATATATATCAAGGACTAATATGTAGACTACCACATCCTCAAATTTCGTCCTTCTACCGTTATTAGTTTTAGATAAAAAAAATTACACTTCTCTTATAAGATATTGATAGTTACAATATACATAAATGAAGATACTGATTACACTGTACAGCACTCGGCTGGGTATTGGACCAAACCAATTTTTTTTAAGAGATTGAGTCATAGGTAAAAAAGTATTTTCGCAGTTTTTCGAAGTTAGCCTCCGAAATCGAGATATGGGTCTTCGAACTTCGAAATAGGGCCTTTGGTAAAAAATTATTTTTTATTATTATATGTAAATAACTAAAAATATAGACGGTGGACTATCTTATTTAAATGGTATATAACCTTATTTTGTACAAAGTTATATTACAGGTGCTATAAGGTCGGGTCTTCGAAAAATTAAAAACTTTATACTTCAAACAATTTTGAACTGGTTGTTTTTTAAATTGGTATCGTTGTAAACGTGATTACACCCTTCCCCCTTTCTTCCGATATACATATTTGTATACTTCGTATGTAAAAATTTGAGAAAAAAACATTTAAGAGGAAAAAATACCTTTTTTTATAAAAGAAATATTTTAAACCAAATAAATTTCTAACCGATTTTTTAAAAATTGATATCGTTGTAAACGCAATCAAACCTCCTTTCTTCCGATATGCGCATTTGTATCCTCCGTATATAAAAATTTGAGAAAAAAAAATACCAGAAAACTTATACTTTCTTAAACCCAAAAATTTCGATTTATATACACAATAAAAAAATTTATTAAAAACATTTTTCCCCCTCTATATAAACTCCTGCCCCCTAAGGGAAAAGTTGGTACGCCCTTGTATACAAAATAATTAAAGTACTTAAACCATACATCATACGTTCAGTTTGCTCTTTTAGAGCGCATAGTTGGTTTCATAATAATGATTCCAGTATATTCATTTATGTATATTGTAACTATCAATATCTTATTAAGATAAGTGTAAAAATTTTTTGATATAAAACTAATAAAGGACGAAGTTCGAGGATGTGGTAGTTAACATCTTACTCCTTGACATATATTTTTTTCAAAAATAAATATTGGTAATTTCCAAGGATATTCAAGGGTAAACTTTTAAAAGGACATTTTCAATACTTATTCATCCTGGTGCACCCAGAGATTAAATTTTCTATTCCACAGAATTTTTCCTTTTAATTGATACCCATATTGTTATTCTACAATATTTTTATTCAATCATATTCTAGAAATTTCAAAGTGCTTTAAAAAAAAATCCTGACGTCAGAGAGAAAAACTAAAACCGCAGTTTTACGATATTTGGCCCCCAGTTTTGTGAATATATTGATTTTTTCGTGTGTAAAATTGACTGTCGCACGGTGTTATATTGCGATTGGACACCCTAGGTGTGAAGAAGACATGTTTGCCTATTTTTATATAAGACTAGCAGAACACCCGACGTTGTTCGGGGTAAAGAAATCAAAATTTAAAACAGTAATACAAAAATTCATTTCAGCATAAATTAGAGAAAAACTATTTTCTTTCTGTTTAAATCCTTATGAGCCATTCTTGGGACTTGGGGGGATAGATCCGCCCCCTTCGTCAGTGAAATGAAATTTTTTATTTTTGAATTAATAACACAATACTATTTTACCATTCCCATGTATAATATTTTATTTCAGACTGATGACAAATTACACTGGACCACAAATTTCAACTTTTTCTCTTTACCAGAGACGCCGTTATGAAATTCGTATGTAAAATCACCCCCTGATTCCGAAAATCAAGGTTATTTTTAATTCTATGGTACCGTTTTTGAGATATTTGCAATTTACCGTTTTTGCAAAAAAAAAAAAAATTGGGTCCACTTTATCATATATATCTCAAGAACGAATTAAGCAATTCCAAAACGGTTTGAAGCTTTTAAAAGGTAATAAAATTTTCTATAAACTGTGCATACAACACTTTTTGCTAGGCCCTGTAGATTCAAAGATAACGAACAATCATTACCGATTTTTTCAATTTTTTTTGTAAAAATATAAAAAAAATTGTAATTTGCGGGGAAGGATCTCGAAAACCTTTTATTTTTTTGCAGATTTTTTTTTCTCCCTAAGCTCTGTTGTATGCAAAACTACGTAAGTTATAAGCGATCAAATAAAAATACCCAGGTTGCGCAACTTCAATGTATGTACCTATACATACATACATATATTAAAGGTATAAAGTGCAAGTGAGATATTATCCGGATAAACGAATAACACCATAACAATGATAACACTTTTTCTTTAAATAAATCAAATAGTACTTTTAATACTCGAATTGTATTATAGTAGGTAGAGTGGTTGCATCGAAAGGAAGAGTGGTTGGGTTCGAAACCTGCTGTAGGCATGTAGATATAAACATGTATTTCCGTCAGTTATGGGTAAGTATGCAGGTAGATTTTCAAAATTATAAGGCACAGAAAATTTCTAAAGCCTACATCTAAAACAGGTAGTATTTTCTTTTCCCGGCTTGTTATAAAAAGGAACCTTTCTGTCTAGGTAAGATTTGATTTTTTCAATTTTATTCTTGTTCCGAGTATAAATATGAGTTAATGCGCTTTGAAACTTCATAACATCTTCAAGGCTCGCCGGAGATAGTTCAGTTCATAAGTCTAATTTCAAAACCGTGATTTATTAAAAAAAATAAAATGAGTAAAAGGACGCGAGAATTTGAGTGTAATAAGGATCCAGATATGTTCTGTTTCATGTGTGGCCAATATACTATCATAAGGCGATGACGAGTGTTCTCAGATCATATCAAAACTTTATACTCCAAGTATTTTGGAATTGAGCCTAAAAATGCTGAAAAACCATGGACACCGAACACTTTGTGTACATCGTGTCGAGTAGAATTGATTCAGTGGGAATCAGGACAACAAACAAAATTTGATACACCAATGATATGGAGAGAACCTACTTGCCATTCAATAGAGTGTTATATTTGTCAAACAAAAGTACTTGGCGTTGGAAGATCAAGAGGAGTAACCTATGCTAGCGTACCTATAGTGACATTACCAGTACTACATTCAACGGCAGTTGCGGATCCAGTTCCATTGTCAACAGTAACATCTGAGTGCGGGGGATCAAGTTGTACTGAATTTCGCATGGAAAACGAAAGAAACGTTCTGTCACAAGCACAACTTAATGATTGGATAAGAGATTTGGAACTATCCAAGGAAAAGGCCGAGATCCACACTTCTCGTATGCAACAATTTAAATTTGTGTCATCCGATGTTAAGGTGACATATAGTAGAACTCGTCACGAACCATTTTCCAAACACTATACCAAGAAAGACAGTATATGATACTGCAACGACATCCCTGGTTTATTCAAAGAGTTTGGTCAAACATATGATTCAAAAGAGTGGCGATTGTTCATAGACGGCAATAAACTGAGTTTGAAGGCTGTATTATTGCATATTGGCAACAAAAAGCCTTCTATCCCGATTGCACATGCAGTAAATACAAAGGAAACCTACGAGGAAATGCAAAAAATACTCAAATTTATCAAATATGAAGAGCATGATTGGAAAATATGTTCTGATCTCAAAGTCGTTGCAATGCTATGCGGTCTACAAAGTGGCTACACCAAGCACTGCTGCTTCCTCTGCAAGTGGGATAGCCGAGCTCGTAAGGACCACTACGTCAGAAAGGATTGGCCGGAAAGAGTCGAGTTTACCGTTGGTGTGGATAACATCAAATACACCCCTCTTGTCAAGAAAGAGAAAATCATACTTCCACCCTTACACATCAAGCTCGGTCTCATTAAAAACTTTGTTAAGGCTTTGGACAAAGAAGGCGAAGCATTCGACTATTTGAAAACAGTTTTTCCAGATATTTCTCAAGCCAAGATAAAGGAAGGTATTTTTGTTGGACCACAAATAAGAAAGTTGATCAACAATAATCAATTCAAAGGACTACTCTCATCAGTTGAGGCAGCAGCGTGGGAATCCTTTGAAAAGGTCGTTGCTTCTTTTCTCGGTAGACACAAAAGCCCTAACTACGAGCAGATAGTGAACGACCTAATCAATAATTATGCGAAAATGGGCGTAAATATGTCTTTAAAAATTCACTTTCTCCACTCACATTTGAGCTTTTTTCCGGCAAATCTTGGCGACGAAAGTGATGAACATGGCGAAAGGTTTCATCAGCAAATGAAATTAATTGAGAATCGATATCAAGGATTCTGGGACGTCGCAATGATGGGTGATTACTGCTGGTTTCTCATAAGAGAAACCGATCCTAAACTGAATAAGCGTCAAAGTAGAACACATAATTATTTCGACAACATAGTAAAATCAAATTAAGATAAAGATTGTTAGAATATAGTATAAACATAAATAAATTTAAAAAAAAAGTTAAAAATATGGGTAATTTCATTCATAAATTGAACTTTTAACTCAATAGAAACAGAGCATAGCTAGATATTTCACTCTTCTTTATACCATACATACGTTTTGAGGTATACGTTGAAATTGCGCAACCTGGGTATTTTTATTTGATCGCTTATAACTTACGTAGTTTTGCATCGATTTTCTTCGATGATACCTTATTTTTTTTGTAATATAACAGAGCTTAGGGAGGAAAAAAAAATCTGCAAAAAAATAAAAGGTTTTCGAGATCCTTCCCCGCAAAGTACAATTTTTTTTATATTTTTACAAAAAAAATTGAAAAAATCGGTAATGATTGTTCGTTATATTTGAATCTACAGGGCCTAGCAAAAAGTGTTGTATGCACAGCTTATAGAAAATTTTATTACCTTTTAAAAGCTTCAAACCGTTTTGGAATTGCTTAATTCGTTCTTGAGATATATATGATTAAGTGGACCCAATTTTTTTTTTTTTGCAAAAACGGTAAATTGCAAATGCCTCAAAAACGGTACCATAAAATTAAAAATAACCTTGATTTTCGGAA
>NW_023458754.1:103727-109950 GCF_013731165.1 Rhagoletis pomonella
TTCTTTACCAAGAAATACGCTTAAGACAAAATTTTGAAAAATGGGCGTGGCACCGCCCACTTATGATCACATATATGTATCTCGGTAACCGTTCTACCAATTTGTACCAAACTCGGTGTGGTTATTGTGCTTGGCAAATAAAAGCAAAACGTTGAAAATTATTGAAATCGGGCTAAAATAACGGCCGCTTCTCATATAACGGTAAACTTCAGAAATGCTTGAAACTTCAATATTTCGAAATTGAAGGACGCTAATTTACTCAAAATTGATACACCCCGGCTTATCGTGTAGCGGTAGCTTTCGGAAAGGTGGAAAACATATATTTAATAATTGCGCCGGGTATTTAATGTTCGGCTCCGCCCGAACTTAGACTTTCCTACTTGTTTTCATATGCATTATTTCGGTTTTCAACCGAAACTGTGCATATATGCATTATTTCGGTTTTTTTCGTATGCATTATTTCGGTTTTTTTCATATGCATTATTTCGTATGCACAGTTTCCATATGCACAATTTCAGGGTGCCGTAAATGACATCCAGCTAACCCCACATTGCATTGGTTAGGAAATTAAGGGGCTCAGCAGAGGCTCTGCTGCAGAGCTACAGCAGCTGTGTATCCAGCCCCGCAGTATAACTAAAAGCGCACGTTAGCTGACAAAATCTACTAAAGCGAAAATGAAGGCCAAGTAGTTACATCCCAAGCTAATAAAAGCGAGGTAAAAAATTGCAAGTTTTTTCGTTTGTTGAAAAATGTTTTAAGGCCATTAGTAGCAATTTTTTCAGCCTATAATGATGTTTTATTCTGATTCCACATGTTTTCACGCTCTCCATTTTTATTTTAGTGGCTTGAAATACGAATGCTTATTTGTTTTTAACCATTTTAAACCCTTTTAACTAGCTCCTTCCTTTGCTGTTTTTTTTCTCTCTCATGCCTTCACATTTTCAAAATGCGCGCATTGCTTGTCCTTTGGCTATGGCTGGTTAAACTTTGACTCCCGCGTCCTGTTAGTGCAGCGTATGCATTTTTCATGGATGTAGACCATAAATTCGTTGTGGCATCAAATAAATTTTCAAACAAGCGGGGAAAGAAATAGTACGCAGAGAAATAACGGATCATAAAATTCTAATTGTATTTAACCCATTTTGTATGTATGTACATACATACTATGTATATGTGCGAGACGTTCTTATAAAGAAGATTGTTTGTATTCAATTTATCACTGGCCCTAACGTACATCATGGAGGGGCAGTCAATCCGTTCAGCTTTGTTCTTTTTATTAGTTTGTGTTTTGCATTTGAGAATCAGTCATTTTCTCAAATATTCTCAAATAACCGTTGATAGCGTATTTAAACTAAAAGGCAAATTTTCAGTATGGAATTTTCCTTTATTTTCTATTAAAAAAGATTTTTTAGTGGGACTTTTCGCATTTTCAATAGAGCATAAGCCGTTTTATCATACATACACATAAATAAGTTTTTTTTTGTAAAGAAAAATATTTAATTTTAAGCAGGCGAATTGTTGGTCACTATCGATGCAGTAAACCTGTGATGGACACACTAACACCAGTGCGCGAACTCCTTTTTATTTAAGTGTGGTAGAATCGTCAAAAAAAATTGGTAGATTTCAATAAGAGGTAGATTTTAATATTCAAATTTTTATTGGGCATACACATGCAAGTATATATTAGCACTTCTCAATTAGTTCGAACTTTCGCATGACTCGCCAGTTTTTATTCGGACACATAATTTTCGCTGGTTTATTGACAAACATCAGGTTACATATGTTGTGTAGATTATGTGAATGCAAAAACAGGACCACCGTACATATTTGCTAGCCAAATACGCATATAATTCAGAAATAAAATTGGCAAATTTTCACAAATAAAAATGTGACTCTCCTATTATTTTTTTCATTTTTACGTTGCAAAATTTGGTGCGTTGATTGCTCATGTTTGAGTTTACAATGAGCTGGTAGTTTTTGGAGGGGAGAATCGAATGCAGCCAAGTAAAAGTATGTGCTTGCAATATTTCAATAATTTATGAAGAGTCAAAGTGGCATGACTCCTTTTTTTAAATTCTGACAGTGGCGGTTTTTATAGTATACTGCAGCTGGTGCGTACTTAAAACTATTATCGGACAACTTTCATAGTTTTCCGGCGCATAAAAGGAATCAATCTAGACGTGGAAGCAAGGTTGCCACTGACGAAAAAAATATTTACGACCCACTTGAAAAAAAATCTACCAAATCTGGGAAATATCTACCAATAACTTTTTTATACCCGTGCGCACTTGTGCACAAGGGTATATTAATTTTGTTCACATAACGGTTGTTTGTAACAGCCAAAACGAATCGAGATAGATATAGACAAATGTATACATAAATGATCAGGATGAAAAAAGAAATCGATTAAGCCATGTCTGTCTGTCCGTCCGTCTGTCCGTCTGTCCGTCCGTCCGTGTACACGATAACTCGAGCAAAAATTAAGATATCTCAACGAAATTTGGTACGTAGGTTGCTGCTAATCCAAGGTAGGTTGATATTGAAAATGGGCGAAATCGGACTGTAACCACGCCCACTTCCCATATAACGGTAATTTCCAGAAATACGAAAACTGCGATATTTTAGTAACTACTGAAGATAATTCACTCAAAACTGATATTTACAATAATTTTCAGACGAAAAATAAGAATGTTATAAATTTTTGGAAAATGGGCGTAGCCACGCCCACTTATGGTTACATGTGTATATCTTGGTAACCGCTGCACCAATTTCTTCCAAACTTGGCACAGTTGTTGGCCTTGGTACAGCATACTAAATGGCCGAAAATTTTAAAAATCGGAGAATAACCACTCCCACATCCCATATAACGGTAATTTTCGGAAATACGAAAACTGCGATATTTTAGTAACTACCGACGATTATTCACTTAAAATTGATATTTACAACAATTTTTAGACGAAAAATAAGAATATTATAAATTTTTGGAAAATGGGCGTAGCCACGCCCACTTATGGTTACATGTGTATATCTTGGTAACCGCTGCACCAATTTCTTCCAAACTTAGCACGGTTGTTGGCCTTGGTACAGCATACTAAATGGCCGAAAATTTAAAAACTCGGACAATAACCACGCCCACATCCCATATAACGGTAATTTAGAGAAATACAAAATCTTCGATAAATCAGTAAATATTAAAGCTAACTTATTCAAAATTGATGCTCGCAACAATTCTTTACCAAGAAATACGTTTATGGTTAAAGTTTGGAAAATGGGCGTGGCACCGCCCACTTATGACCACATATATGTATATCGGTAACCGGTCTATCAATTTGTACCAAACTCGGTGTTTTTGTTGTGCTTGCCACATAAAAGCAAAACGTTGAAAATTATTGAAATCGGACTAAAATTACGGCCGCTTTTCATATAACGGTAAATTTCATAAATGCTTGAAACTGCAATATTTCGAAATTTAAGGACGCTAATTTACTCAAAATTGATACACCCCGGCTTACCATCTAGCGGTAGGTTTCGGAAAGGTGAAAAAACATATATTTAATACTTGCGCCGGGTATTTAATGTTCGGCTCCACCCGAACTTAGACTTTCTTACTTGTTTAAATTTAAATTTTTCATTGTGAGCTGTGCGAATGATTTTAAATGCATAATAAAATGAAAAGAAATTACGGGCGCTACGTTGTGTTTGCCAAGAGCCACTACGTGCGTTATTTTAAACCTCCGAATTGTCTAGTGAAGCGACAACGGTGGGCAAATGTCTGCGATGTTTCATTAAGAGACTCTTCACGTGTGCGCATCGCAGGTGAGTATTTCTATCATACCGAATACGAAAAGAAAATCTCCCACTCATATACATGAATAGACCAAATTTCAAATGGTGGTCTGATAGAAGATAAACCAGAATTCCTTGTTGATATAAAGAAACTGAAAGTAATTTTTAATAAATTTAATGGAAAGGAAATTTCGAAATGCAAACATTTAATAACTTAATTATTGAAGTTAAATTCTGATGTAAATTTAGAAGAATCAAGCTTTTTTTAAATATCTAATATATTTTAGAATTAAGTATTTGAATAAAAAAATAAATGCTCAAAAACATTGGGATAGTAAAAGCAAGAAAATTGGCAAAACGGTTTTATAAATGGGTGTGTTTCATTTAGTGTGTAATTTTGTGTAAGTATGCATTTTCACATTTATATTAAAACGAAAATGCAATAACTAAAAAGAAGCTGACTCTAATGAGATTATAAATATTTTCATATTTACAAAAACTTTCATTTCAAAGATATTGAGTTTTATCAAATATGGTAAATGCATAACAAAGGGTTAATGTTTTTGTTTACATTTTTTGGACATTACAGTCAGCTATGACAGCGCTCGACTGAATTGTCACTTCTACCCTGTTGAATATGCCTTGCAAAATAGTAAGAAATAAAGCGGAACCAAGGCATATTCAATAAGGTAGAAGTGATTTTGACATTTCTCTCTTTTGAGCACCGACTATAATGTCAAATGATAAATAACTTTTAACCCTTTTCAATTTGGCATTTTCTATTTTTCCTTAAAAATTCAATTGCATGCTGTGAGATAGTTTTCAATTGTGTGATTTTTTTTTGTTTTTCGACCACATCCATTTATAGATACATATACAAAGACGAAAAGGAGCAGGAACTACGAGCGTTGCGCTGTGTGGCAAGAGGCAAGACGTTAAAGTGGTGCGATACTTTAAGCCCAAAATACAATAGCGCAGTGGCAGTGGCAGCGGCAGTTTTTCGAAATCAGCTGTTTTTTAGAAAGTGTGGTGTCCAATGAAGCAGTGGCAGCTGGCAGTACTGCTCAGTTTAGCCCAAATTCTAAATTCACTGCCACTGCCTTCATGGCAGCAAACTTCGCATGTTGAATTTGACATAAACGAAACGCAGCCAACTTCTGTTGATGTCACTGAAGCCTAAAAGGCAGCAACGAAAATGTAAACAAACGGAAGGGAATGTCAAAACAAGCAGTCACTGACAACGCCGTATTGTGTTTGCTGCGGCAGTGACTACCAATATTAGCAATAACAGCTGATTTTAAAAACTGTCACTGCCACTGCACTATTGTATTTTGGCCCTTAAGGTGCCTAGTTGCGAAGTTAGAAGACTTCGTTGGGAGAACAGCTGCGGTGTTCAATTGGTGGCTTCTTCCCGTTTTTGTGAAAATCATTTCAACGCGAATGATTTTATTACTGGCCCATTGCAGCCAAATATTTTTAATCGCATGCGTTTATACCCCGGTACTGTTCCCATGCCCTGGGGATTCCTGTGCCTGAAATGCCTGAAGCACACGAAAGTTCAGAAAGTTTACACAGACGTAAACTGAGTAAAAGGGTATGTACATGATACCAGCCATTTTTAACAACTTAAACGGGAAAGAGATCGGTCTTAGCAAAAATTTTATCAAGAAATTGTTAGAGTTAATCTATTATATATATGTAATTCTCATGTCACGTTGTTGTCCACAGTGAACTCCGAAACTGACTATCCGATTTGCTTGAAATTTTGTACGTAGGTAGCTTATTACATTGGTCATTCTATAGGATACTTTTTCCGGGAAGTGGACCAGTGACCACCGATCTATTCGAAAAAATCTTATTTATGGCTCGATTTGCTTGAAATTTGGTACGTAGGTAGCTTTTTGCTTAAGTTAACATATAGCAAGGATGGGCAGATTTTGGCTCTTAAAGCCAGTAAGTGCTATGGAAGAGCTAAATCAGTTCTCAGGGTAAAAGGAGTGTACAAAATACATTAAACGAATCATATATATTAGTAATGAGAGTCGGAGTACATGAAATTTGAATACGCTCTTACTCCCCCTTCATGCTGGCTCTTGATGTTACCCTTCATCTACCTCCTAAATGTGCCAAGCCGGCTCCTAAGTGTAAAACGCTCCTGGGAGCCACCTTGCCCATCTCAGACATATAGGATACCTTTTTTCCGGCAAGTGGTCGAGGGACAGATATATTCGAAAAAATCGTATTTATGATTCCATTTGATACAAATAAGGTACGTAGGTAGCTTATTGCCTGTATTAACATATAGGATATCTTTTTCCGGTAATTGAAGTTTTTTTAATTTTGCGATACTTGCATAATTCTTCGCGTCGCAGCTTGGCTTTTATTTAATCATTACACTGGTCTACAAGGGTTTTGCGAATAAGACGGGACCTGGTGT
>NW_023458754.1:110050-117548 GCF_013731165.1 Rhagoletis pomonella
AAATTTATAACATTCTTATTTTTCGTCTGAAAATTATTGTAAATATCAGTTTTGAGTGAATTATCTTCAGTAGTTACTAAAATATCGCAGTTTTCGTATTTCTGGAAATTACCGTTATATGGGAAGTGGGCGTGGTTACAGTCCGATTTCGCCCATTTTCAATACCAACCTACCTTGGATTAACAGAAATCTACATACCAAATTATGTTGAGATATCTAAATTTTTGCTCGAGTTATCGTGTACACGGACGGACGGACAGACGGACAGACGGACAGACAGACGGACAGACGGACGGACAGACAGACATGGCTTAATCGATTTCTCTATTCATTCTGAGAATTTATGTATACATTTGTCTATATCTATCTCGATTCGTTTTGGCTGTTACAAACAACCGTTATGTGAACAAAATTAATATACCCTTGTGCACAAGTGCGCTCGGGTATAAAAAATTTAAATTATGAATAGTATAGGGTTTAGAGTTAACATTTTAGTCGCGGTTCAAAAGAGAGAAATGTCGAAATCACTTCGACCTTGTAATGCCTTGCTATTTTGTGAAATGGTGAGCTCTTTACTCTAGTACGGTGTTCGAAGTGACAAGAAGTTAAATCGCGACTTACCCGCAGTACTCCGACTACAGTGGATTTAGCAGTGCGCACAATTCTTAATTCCTTTAAGATGCCACGACAAAAAGTTTATTTAATTGTGACTATGAAAGCCCAAATACTTGGAAATAAACTTCCTTCACAGTTGGATTGTTCAAGTGTTTTATTTTACAACAAGCGAGTTGTGAATTTAAATATGTCCGACACAGCTCAATTAGTAATCGAGGAGTGCTTAGTATTTTGGAAGAAAGCGCGAATTCCAAACAAATTTTTTTGCCACGTCGAGAATTTTCACTTTCCAAAGACAAGCAAAAGGCATTTTGCAGAATATGTGGTTCTAACGGAAGAACCAATTCTTTTTTTCACTTTTTGATGAAAACGTGCCTATGGTAGAGAAACAGTTAATGGCTGAAAACTTACGAGAACCTTAAAAATTGGGGAAAGGTCAGATACCACAAACGAAGAGCTCAATGAATGACTTTTTGAAAATAGCTAAATATTTCATTTCTGGAGACTGATCGCAATGAGTGGTCTCGGAATGAATTTCTCAACAAAGGCAAGCGTCTTATTTCATCGATTAATGTTGTGAACGGCTCTGCAGAAAGGGCAGTTAAGTTAATGGTGGAGTTTAACATGGTATTTATTAAAAACGAAGATCAAAAACAAAATCTTCTGCAAGTAAGTATATAAGGTTTCTGAAATTATTGTTAATAGGTATAAAAGTTATTTAACTAAATTAATTTTAAACTATCTCTTTCAGGTTGTCCAAAACTACAGAAAAAAGTACCCGTAGCACACAAGGAAATCCCTGAGCGCTACTTACGGCAGTCCAACATGTTAAAGCTCATTAAGACAGATGTTAAAAATTTTAACCTCGATGCGGCACGTGTCAAATTAAAAACTTTTAAATAAAACTTCCTGGGCATCTTATTTTTTATTCAAAAGAATAATTTAGAGGGTTCCTGAAAATAAATTTTTTTTTATTTGAAAATAAAAACCAGCCTAATGTACAACATACCTCTATTGATTTCAATAATTTTAAGCTATAATAAAAATTTTTGGTAATAATTACACTGGTTTACAGCAAAAATGTTCTACGGATTCCACCATCCAATTCCTATGTAGAATTGCTCGGTGACTCCGAAAATCGGGATAATTTTTTTTCTATGGATAACTTTTTGAGATATTTGCAATTTACTGTTATTCAAGATTCACTTAATCTTCTTATATATATTATGAACCAATGGAACACTCGTAATATGAGATACGGGAAAAGAAAGATAATAAAATTCTCCATAAACCATATATATATCACTTTTCGATAGCCTTGATAGTTTCTGAGAAATTAATTAATCATTTCTGACACCTCTTGCTTTCGATGGAATCACTCTATCTACTCCGGTGTACGTGGCGTATAAGTAACACTCTTTTCTGCTCATATTTCATACAAAAAATCCTTGCGCATTTTCATTTGACCAATCATTACTTTCTTATTTATCCATCGATTTTCTTCATTAGAAGCTTAATTATTTTTTAAAAGAACAGGCTTTAACACAAGTGCAAAACACTTACACAGAAACTGTTATTATTCTTTTACAACGCTTCTACCAACTTACAATGTTTTGTGTCCAGACACCTTTTATAACAAAGGTATTATATTCAAGTTCCTATAACAAAGTCTGGACATCAACCTCGTAGGTAGGTATCATATCAAAGACCATACAATACACACGGGAGGTAGATGTCGCCACTACATACGCTACAGCGAAAATGGACCACACCCCATTTCTTTAAATGAAATTAATTGGTGCTCGTATGTATGTATGTATTTACGAGGAGGAAGCATAGAAAGCCAATATCCGTCAGTGTGGGAATTTAATCCGACCTAAACCTCTGACTGTCCAAGTACCGCAACCCCGGTACCACCGTCAAGTATTTCGTCGTGAGGCGGTTGCGCACTAGGCCCGCACGTTCGTTCCAGTCGGTTGTACTCAGTCCTGGGCTACATGTAGTAGCCTTTCCCACGTCCTGTTTAAAGAGATAGACCTTTTTTCACTATTTATTTATTTATCTCTTAGATACAACTTATTATTTTCGCTTTTATAGACAGTAAGAACAAATACCTTAAAATTACGGCATGCCTTATGCCTGCTTTTTGATGCTGGTATTGCATTGAGCAGGCTTGCATAAGAGAAGAATTTAAAGCCCGTATACGTATGTATACTGCATTTGCGGTAGGTCCTAATCCGCACCCACGCCCCGTGTGCACGAAATTCGAAACTGCACTTTATTGATGGCTGGAACGCCCTAAGTTCTAGTCTGCGCCTTTTCTTCGATTGCACAAATTTTCGAGATTGCCACCTGGGCGGCTGGAACGGCCTAGGTTCCAGTCTGCGCTTACGCTTTAATTGGTAATTTTAATGTTCAAGGGGCGGTCTGAAAGCACAAGTTTCTAAGCCGCAGTACTCGAGAGGCTTGAACGGCTTAAGTTCTAGTCCGCGCCTACGCTTTTGTTGGTGAACATCATTGTTTGGTTCCAGTCCGCGGCTACGCTAAGAGTTGGCTTAATAACGGGTGATACGCCGTTGTCTCTCTAGGTCCCTCAGTTCCTTCAAAATTGAAGTTAGTGTGTCGCTGGTTGATGCCCATTCACTGGCTCCTTTCACCATATAGTCGACTACTGACTGTGGAATAAACACCCCTCCACCGGCTAGTTTCTGTTGGTTCATCTGCCGATGGAATCGAGGGCACTCAAAGAGTACGTGGACGTCTTCTTCCACGCCACTTTCACAGAAGTCGCAGTACGGGTCATGCTCATGTTTGGATTTAAACAGGTATGCCTTAAAACAGCCATAGCCATTCAAGAACTGACTCAGATTAAAATCTACTTCGCCATGCGTTCTAATAAGCCAAGATACCAGATTTGGTATGCAGCGATAGATCCAACGACCTTTAGTCGTACTACTCCACTTATTTTGCCAATCCGTAATGCGCAAAGGACCGTCGATTCTATCTCCAGTATATCTACGGGTATCATACTGGCGATTATGATATGATTATTCGTCCGATACTGTTCTGAAGGCGCTGCAAACTCGGAGTGCGCACAAACGGTATGTTGAGTTGACTCCGCGGAAGTATGCTGGACACTGCGCCGCATACAGTATTTGGCTTTTAACCACGCGCGATAATAGTAAACGCCTGCGCTGTTTCGGTGCTCGCGTGTTAAGCATTATTCCCGATAGTCCCGTGATCGTTAATGCTGCTTTCGCCCTCACATAGCTCAAGTGGGCGCTGAAAGTAAGACGCTTGTCTAGCACTACTCCCAGGTATTTAATTGTGGGTTTCATCGTGATGGTTTGGTCGCCAATTTTTAGCGCTACCTCTTCTAGTTTCTTACGACTCGAGATAAGAATTTCTTCTGTTTTTTCTCGGCTAGCTCCAGGCCGAAGCTATTTAACCAACTTTTAATCACGCCGTCTGATGATGCTACCTTTTCCCATATGACATCAGTCAGTTTCGCAGACACTGCTACCGCAATGTCGTCTGCAAAGCCTATTAGGGATGATCCCTGGGCAATTTGGTACGAAGAAATCCATCATACATAATGTTCCATAGCAAAGGGCCTAGTCCGGATCCTTGTGGAACGCCACCTGTTATCTTAGCCCATTGCAGGCCCTCCTCCGTTTAGTACCACAGCACTCGCGAGTGGAAATAACCTCGTATTAGTCTTCGAAGATAATAAGAAATTCCAATACTCTCCAGTCTATCGAGTATTTTACCCCAGTTTCCAGAGTTGAACGCGTTCTTTACGTCTAAGGTAACAATCACGCAGTACTCTTTTGCTCCTCCCAGCCACCGTGTATCGCTTGTTGAATCCCGTGCTAACTTAATAACTTCCCTTTCCTAAATCCGAATTGGTTTGCCGATATTCCGCCTTTGTCTGGGACTTCCCTGTCGAGACGCTTACCTATTATACGCTCCAAGGTTTACCTGCTGTGTCCAGCAGACAAATATTCCGAAAAGTTGAGGGATCATCCAGAGGTTTATCCGGCTTAGGTAAAGTTCCATTAGTGAAACATCCGTTAAAACTTGTAGGAATGAGGAAGCGCACTGGTGGACTTTAAGCTTAAGAGCTATGTTGGGCACGCCATCGGTGCCAGGAGATTTCTTTACTTCCACTTTAGCTGCTGCGAGTGTGATTTCTTCTTCCGTTAGAGGGTCAACAACACTCAATGGATAACCATCCATAGTGGACAATAACCATCGGAATATCGGCCATAAAGTGTTCGGCCATGGAGCCTGCTGACCCTTCGTAACCGGGGGATGGTAGCATGCTGGTGAACGAGTCGAGGTCGAAAGAACTGGTTTTCAAGCCGTGCGATATTCCGGGGTTGTGAGTCCGCTTAGACAGTTCTCGTCTGCAGCATGCTGGTGAACGAGTCGGGGTCGAAAGTACTGGTTTTCCAGCCGTGCGATATTCCGGGGTTGTGAGTCCGCTTAGACTGTTCTCGTCTGCAGTTGATATTGCAAATTAAAGGTGAATGATTACTTTGCGTATAACACGTACTATGTTTCCATTCAGTGAATCTATATAGCCCGGAACTGATAGAGGTCACGTCTATTATTGACCCAAAACCGTTTTGGCTAAAACTGTGTTCAGATCCCATGTTTAGTAGAACTATGTCCAAACAAACGAAAGCCTCCAGAAAAGCTCTCCCTCTTGGGCTTGTACTGCGGCATTTCCACTCTTGCACCTCTTGCACCCACGAGTAGAAGTCGCCGATTTCAGCACCAAGGAAACCATTTTCGGACACGGCACCTTGCATCCAGCGAGCTGGGTTCCAGTATGACCAGAGAGCCGCTTTTCCGCTTAGATCCTGAAGCCAGCACTACGACGATTTCGATTTGTATGGCTCACTGAGCATCGCAATATCAATCGTTTCCTCTAATATTGTTTGCGACAGGAGGTCCTGCGCCGCTCGACAGTGGTTGAGGTTAAGCTGCGAAGTCTCATCATACCTTCATATTGCTTAGGGCCTGTTGATATGATGTATGTATGTATGTACATACATATATACATGTGCGTATGTTGAAAGAGAATATAAATAAAGTCTGATAAAATACAATACATACTAAATTCCAGCGCAAGTGTATTTGCCGCATTTCATTTAATAAGTACTCCTTGCATTGTACTCTACTCCCAACACATTGTTACTCTTTTTCCGCATACATACACTACTTGGCGTTGAGAGTGTAAATACTTGACGTACTTGCTATTACTCCACCAAACTAGGTACTCTACTTTCTCTCATCGCGTACGAGAGATATTTGCTGCTGCCAAAAGGGAGTAGCAAATCTACTCTCTGTATACTTGTAGTACTGTAAGTACTTGCGTATTAAATTTCAATTCTGGTTGTTAGCCTACTAGTTGATATCGTTTGCGGCGCTGGTCAGTGAAATCGAAAGAGTAAAAATCAAGGTACATTGAACAGGTAGTATCAGTAGAGCAGCTGATTTTATTTATTTTCAAATTATTTGGTCTCGAAAATGTCAAATATTTTTAATTTTTTCTCACAAAAATTCTGAATGGTTAAAATCCATTTGCATGTGAAACCTTTTTCCATACAAAACAAGCGATTGAATAGCTGCTTTTGGAACGTTCGCCCAACTCGGCAGCACAACCGCTGATTACTGGGCCTTGCAAAGGATGGATCAATGCTTCGAGAAGCAAACAAATTTACTAGGAAAGAAAGTTGCATCAATTTTTATTTTTTCCAATTTCAATTTTTTATTTTTTATAATTTTTTGTATTTCACATGGCACGCTTTGATTTAGAAGAAAAAATTCAGAACAGTTTTTGACACTTTCGATACCAGAAGCAACAACAAAATACACGCAAATGTTGTTTTTGCTCTACTGATACTACCTGTTTAATGTGCCTTGGTAAAAATAGAATATGGAATTGTATGTATGTGCATAGATACGTATGTGCATAGATACATATGTGCATAGACACATATATAAGTGTCCGCATATATTTTTTCTCGTCACTTGCTTTGTCGCTTCACTGCAGCAAAATCAAGTTGTGGGGAAAACCTTGACGATATGCGTACAATTGAAACCCTGGGTTTGAAGATAGTGCAAATTGATGAGAAAATTTCAATTTCATATTAAATATATTTATGTATGCATGTACATATGTACATATGTAAAAATCTAGTTTCGATTTAAAAAAAAAAATCGGATAAAGTTCTTCTTTCGCCATTCATACACCTCTAATTTTAGTATTTATTAAACAAAACTCAATGAAATTCAAAAACTATCTCTTGCATTTGGTTTTACTCAATACCGATTTGAGCTGTCGCACATTTTTATCAAAAAAGAAGCTATCAATGGGTAGGTTCAGAAGGCGCAGCAGTTGAGCGCAACCGTTGCTAAAAAAAATCAGTGATCGTTATGCGTCTTCTGAACGACTTCATACATTAGCTGTCAAATTCAACCCTCAAAGGTACACACCTAACACGCAACTATTCAGTTGATCAGAAGTACGCAACAACGCGTTCAGAAGGTGCAATCGCACCAGTTACTGAGCTGTTGCGCCTTCTGAACGTGCCCAATGAAAATTCGTTTCTCTTGAAATCAAGTTATATGACTGCATATGTATGTACATTAGACTGCATCACTCCCCGTACAAAAAAAAATCGGTACTATTTTTCCATTGGAATTATAAAATATAGTATATTTTAAGACGTCCACCAAAATATTTCGGAAAAATATTAAGATATAAGTGAGCTGGACCGATTTGAAAATACCTCCAAAAATTGGAGTTTTTTATGAATAAAAATAGTTTCTTAAAGATTTTTTTTGAAAAAATCCCCTCAAATGACAAAAC